>NC_045435.1:150523229-150616990 GCF_002776525.5 Piliocolobus tephrosceles | reverse complement strand
ACAGAGTAAGACTCCATCTGCATTGGGGGGTTATACCTGATATAAATGATGAATTGATGGGTGCTGACGAGTTGATGGGTGCAGCACACCTACATGGCACAAGTATACATATGTAACAAACCTGCACGTTATGCACATGTACCCTAGAACTTAAAGTATAAAAAAAAAAAAAAAAAAAAAAAAAGGCCGGGCGCGGTGGCTCAAGCCTGTAATCCCAGCACTTTGGGAGGCCGAGACGGGCGGATCACGAGGTCAGGAGATCGAGACCATCCTGGCTAACACGGTGAAACCCCGTCTCTACTAAAAAAATACAAAAACTAGCCGGGCGAGGTGGCGGGCGCCTGTAGTCCCAGCTACTTGGGAGGCTGAGGCAGGAGAATGGCGTGAACCCGGGAGGCGGAGCTTGCAGTGAGCTGAGATCCGGCCACTGCACTCCAGCCTGGGCGACAGAGCGAGACTCTGTCTCAAAAAAAAAAAAAAAAAAGTATAATACAAAAAAAAAAATTTAAAAATAAGATTTAAAAGTCTTCAAGTAACTATCGGTCAGATAGGCACGTGCATTTTTATTTTTATGTTTGCTTGTTTCAGTGCACTTTGGAATTCATTTTTGTGTGTGGCTGATACTTTTCCAAAGATTTGCCAATTTTCCCAGCACCGTCTATTAACTATTTCCTTGCTTACTGAGCTGTGACGTCTGCTTCAATTACTACATTTTATTTAGTTCAATTTCAATGTTAAGCTTTGCAACTGCAAAAGGATGACAAAAAGTCTTCCTTCCAATCTTCAAGAGATACTTTGCACAAGAATCTTAATGTGTTTACAAGGAAATATATAAAACAAAATCAACATTTTGTGCAAGAAAAATGGGGAGAGAAGGCTAAAGAGAAGAAAATCAAGTAGGGGAGAAAAGAATGGGTACAATACATTTCCAGTGGTGGAGAAAAAGGTGTTTGAAATATTTCAAAAAATTCACATAACAAATATGTGTTGAGTGCCTTCCCTGTATCAGTCATCACTGTCCTAGGTGCCATGAAGTGGTAAAGAAAAAATGCCTGCCCTCAGGGACTTAGATTTTAGTGGAGAAGTTGGGGAGACAGATTATAAATACACAAATGAATTATATAACTTCAGTTCATGATGATGGGATAGAGTGAATAGGGGAGGTGAAGACAGGCAAGGAGGTTAAGAGTGGCCTCTCTGAGATGACATTTAGGCTGAGCTTTAAATCATGAAGAGGCATGGGAAGATGGCGGTGGCAGAAGAGCTCTAGCAGGAGGGAAGAGTTAGGTGCAAAGGTCCTAAGCAAGGGCAAGAAACAGAGAAGGCTGGTATGGCTGTAGCATGAGAGTGAAGAGGAGAGAGTGGAAGGAGATAAGGTCAAAGAGATAGGAAAGGGCTTCAGGAAGAAGACTGGATTGCCAGTGGCAATAGGAAGCCTTTGGAGATGTTTACGTGGAGGTATGATATAATCTGTTATAAATTGACATTTACTTGGCTGTTGTGTAAAAAATAATCCTGTGGGGGTTGGGAGGGAGAGGAAGACAAAGGATTCCAGCTAAAAAGGTCTTACATAAAGAAAAAGACTAATATACTTTGTTCTTTTAAACATAACAAAACTAAATATTTGACATAATGGGAAGAAATATAATTGACTAGGGTGTAAGATTACTGAAGGCAGGGATTTTGGTCTGGGTTTTTACTGGGCACATCATGTGTTTAAAATAACCAATCTGGCAGTTGTGTTGAATGATCAACTAACTATAGCGAATAAATTTTTATTTGTGTAACAAGACTCAGATGAAATGAACAAACAGAAAAGAGCTTCAGACAAGTCTCATGGGCTACAGAACTGGTCTCATAATTGCACGGTACATCAATATATGGGGCAAACAGATTTCAATCAGAGATGGCTAATTTTATAACAACATTACACTAAGACAAGGTTCAAATTTCAAGTTTAAATTTAGCCATTTTGTTGTAAACTTCTTCTTATCCCTTAGAATATGAGTTCCTATGCAGCAGGAATTATAACTTATTTTTAACTCTCCAGTAACAGCAGAACACATTGTGTATATGTATTCCATAAATGTATATTTAGGCTGTTGGAATTCTACTGAAGAAAAGCTAACACATAGGCAAAATGCTTGAGGAAGAAAATTCGGACAACTTGGCAGCATTTATCATTACTAACATTTTAGTCTTCCACAGTAAACTTTGAAATTACATTCTAATTTGAAATGGTTCTGGTTTGACAAGTTAACTCTTGAGACATCTCAATGTAGTATTATGAAAGAACAAAACCATTCATCAACCCTTTCTGCCAATGTTAATTTCTTTGAAAAGTAGGATTTTAATGTTTTTTATTCCTACAGTGACCCTTAAAATTTCTATGTATGCAATCACAAACGTACACACAAGATGCATTTATAAGCTTATTGTGTAGTTCTAAAGACAGTTGGGAAACACATTTTTAATTTTGTTACTGAAATAATTTAAAAATATATTATAAAGCTGCCTTTTTTCAATCAACAGCAAAAATCTAGAAAGAGATTATACAAGTAGGCACAATTTATGCAAGTTTATTCATGTTAGAAAAATGAAGTTGCCTAACTTCAAATTGTAACAAGTACTCTTATATTTATTTTTCATCTTACCATTGATGTCAATATATAGCATTTTCTTACGCCTTTAAAATAACTTGGGTAATTTATTTAACAAAGATTCCTTATGTACATTAGCCATTGATATGCTAAAATCCGGAAAATTTTTTTCAGCAATGTGTAAAAGTTCCTGATGATCTCTGAGACTACCCTTGTGATTTATAACTATCACCAGAAAAAGGGGACTTACCGGCTTTTATTCATGAGGTCGGCTCCTCGTGCTTTGTAATAATCTAAGTTTGGATGGAATTGATAAGTCACTGGTCTTGGATTTCTCTAAAACAAAAAAATACATTTTTAAAAAGCTAGTTAAATGATTTAATCCATTAACATATAAGAGGACAGTAATGATCATTTTAATATTCCTTCAGAAAAGAATATGTATAATATAAAGTTTAATAATTTAGTGTGATTGGGTTTTGCTTTCATTAAATTATTCCTTAGTTCTGATTAAACATAAAAATTATTTTTTCTCTCTCGTAGTTAACATAGATTTATTCATCATTAGATTTCTGATGACTTCAAAATAAAACTTTCAAATGTAACTTTCCTAAAAATATAATGAATAAAAGTATAATAAAATCTAAAAACTATATGAGATGTAACACAACCACAAACTATGCCAAAGGACCAAAAGACACAAGGTGTCAAGGTAACTGCATTTCGGGGGAAGAGAAAATCGTTAGTTTTTTATGACCAGAATGCTAAATGTGTCCACTAGATGGCACACTGAGACTTTCTTGTTCCAAAATGAGTTATTTCAGAATTCAGCAATTCTTTTAAAGTTAGCAATTTCTATGTCTCCTATCCTTATTTATGAGTTTAATAAATGCCAATATGCCAGATACTACAAATATTACCAGGGTAACCATTACAATACAAAAGCAAATTGACCGATGTACATTTTCATAAAAGCAGCAAAAACACTGCGCTTTCTAGAATGCAACATTATTTATAAACATTGCAGAAATGTCCTTGAATCATTAGGTCCACTGTGTCTGTTTAAATGTGTTGCTATTATTTAAACATATCTATTATTTAAATGTATCAAGTCCCTCACAGGCAAGTGAAAATTAAACAAATATACTTCTGCTTTACAAAAACTAATCATGTTTACAGCATAATTTAAATGAATACCATAATCTCTAAAATGTTAAATTACATATATTTACCATAAAAAGTTTTTAAAGCCTTATAAATAAATGTGTTCTCATGTTTACCTGGGCATATAATTCAAGTTAATAATTGGGTTTTTGAACAAAGTCATGCACTTCCTTTGAGATACCTATCTGGACATGGAAAAGCTGCATATTATCTCAATAGAAAATTACCAGTATGCTTAGATATCAACCCTTGGAGACATAATTCCAAGACACTGATACACTTGCATGCAGGCACGGGGGAGTTGCGGGGGGATATAATTGCTAAGGTTAAATAGTTTGAAATTCATCAAGCTAACAAGCCGTATTTAATGGCCATGATGGACCTTTTCTTTTTCTGCTGAAAAGAGAATATTTACACAGCTCAACCCTTTCATATCTCTTCCAAGCCAGCCCTAATCATCTGACAAAAATGACAATCCCTTGATTTAGCTCCAGCTACTACTCCACTGGTTTGGTATTCAACACAGTTCTACAATAATCAAATCTGAATTGCCTTGATGAAGATAACTGATGCTTCCATGACTACCATACTATTAAGTCTAACAGTGCAACTTTTTCTCTCTCTAGGAATTACATAGGTTTTCTCATGATAGCTGATGACAACCTGGACCCAAGTATAATGGGAAAATAAAATAGAGGTTAAGGCCACTGGCAGACTGACAGTGCATTCATGATGTATTTTAAAAATCAACTTTCGCAGGACTATCCCTCATGACTAATTTTGTTCTTTATTCTTAGCACCTGGAAATACATTTTGTTTTTGCTAATAAAAAAAGAACCTTTTTATCTGACTTCCAACAAACTAATAAAGGATTATGTTACTTTTTGCCATAAAATAATGAAAGAAGGGATCACATGGAGCAATTACTTGAAACATCTTTATGAAGAAATGACAAGCAATTCAAGACACGGAGTGCTGATCTATCTAAGCACTTAAAGCCATTATTAGGAATAATGCTCTAACTTGAACATATAAATGAGGCTGAAGTATTGCTTTCACTGAGGCATATTTAAATTCCTAGGAGACTTACTGCTATCAAAGGGAGAGGTAGTTTAAAGTACCACTGTACTGGAAACAAAAAAAAGAATCAAAAGATGATGTTGAAAAACAGCATTTGAAATGTTAAGAAAATAAAATCAGAGGTTATGGCTGAAAGTTATTCTTTTCTGTTGGGAAGACAGTGATGTTTCTAAAACATAAGTATACAGACATACAGATGGATCTAGACCAACACTGTCCAACAATGGGTCACAAATATAAATTTCATCTATAATTTAAAATTTTCTAGTAGCCACATTTAAAAAAGAAAATAAAAAGGAAACAAGTGAAACTAAATGTGATATTTTATTTAATTCAGTCTATCTAAAATACTATGATCTTAACATGTAATCAACATATATAGTTATTAATGAGATACTTCACATTGTTTCTTTTGTATAAAGTCTTTGAAATCCAGTGTGTATTTTATACTTACACCACATCTCAATTTGGACTAGCCACACTTCAAGCGCCAAACAGCCACATGTGGCAAGTGGCTACTGTACTGGACAGCATAAAATGAAACATCTGAAACACCTGTACACCACTGCATGGCTATAAAAATCAACATCTAGACATGAACAATAAAAAGGATACCAATACTTTTATACATTAGGATTCAGTAAGTATAGTTCTTCAATTTACCCATAATTATTCTCTTTCAATTAAGTTAATTTTATCTCTATTAAATAAGGTTTTAAAAAGTTAAGGAATTTTGGAATACCATCTCACACAAATAACAACCAAAACAAAACCAAACTAAAACTAGGTAACAGGTTCAGATCATTGTTAAAAATACATATATAAATGTACATATGAAGATAAATGGATAGATAACTGCGACGTACCAAAATGTTATCAATGGTTTCCTTAGGGGGACAAGATTAAATGAGTGGAATTCTTACTTTATGCAACTGAAATATTTTAAAAGAGATACTTGCTCCTCTTTTTTTTGCGGGGGGAAGGTAGGGGGGAGACAGCGTTTCATTTAGTGCTATCTTGGCTCACTGAAGCCTTGACATCCCAGGCTCAAGTGATCCTCCCACCTCAGCCTCCTGGTAGTTGGGACTACACGCATGCACCAACATGCCCAGCTAAATTTTATATTGTTTTGTAGAGATGGAGTTTTGCCATGTTGCCCAGGTTGGTCTTGAATTCCTGGGCTCAAGTGATCCACCCACCTCAGCCTTCCAAAGTGCTGGTATTACAGGTGTGAGACACCACGCTTGGCTAATACTTGCTCTTCTTAAAGGAGTTTTTGTTTTCAAATACAACTTCATAAAAATATGATGATTTCTAATCTTTAAAGTTCTGGAATCTTCTCTAAAATACAAGAGCTACTAGAACTATACATGTAGTTTACATGTTTACCTGGGCATATAATTCAAGTTAATAATTGGGTTTTTGAACAAAGTCATGCACTTCCTTTGAGATACCTATCTGGACATGGAAAAGCTGCATATTATCTCAATAGAAAATTACCAGTATGCTTATACATGTAAAACTCTATACGTAAGAAAGACCAGACCCCATGAAAACTGTGATTTCTCATTGTGCAGAACATGTTATGTCAACACTTTAACATTATGTCTTCCTTTGTATTAGAACAATTGGCAATTACAGTCATGTGTTGCTTAATGATGGGGATACGTTCTGAGAAATGTGTCATTAGGTGATTTCATTATTGTGTGAGCATGATAGAATATATTTTACAAAAACCTAGATGGTATAGCTTATTACATACCTAGGTTATATGATATAGCTCACTGACCCCAGGCTACAAACCTGTATAGCATGTTACTGTACTGAATACAGTAGACAGGTACAACACAATGGTATCTGTGTACTTAAACATATTTAAAAAGAAAAGGTACAGTAAAAACATGGTATTATAATCTTATGGGAGCACTATCATATGTGTGGTCTGCTGTTGACCCAAACGTCATTATGCAGTGCATGACTGTGTTTTAAACTCATTTTCACACAGTCAGGACTTCAACTATCATGAGCATTTCCAAAACAATGGATTTTTTTTTTTTTTTTTTGAGACGGAGTCTCGCTCTGTCACCCAGGCAGGAGTGCTGTGGCCGGATCTCAGCTCACTGCAAGCTCCACCTCCCGGGTTCACGCCATTCTCCTGCCCCTCAGCCTCCCGGGTAGCTGGGACTACAGGCGCCGCCACCTCGCCCGGCTAGTGTTTTGTAGTTTTTAGTAGAGACGGGGTTTCACCGTGTTAGCCAGGATGGTCTCGATCTCCTGACCTCGTGATCCGCCCGTCTCGGCCTCCCAAAGTGCTGGGATTACAGGCTTGAGCCACCGCGCCCGGCCACAATGGATATTTTTAAACGCGTTTGTTTTGGGGAATTTTCCTTTGGAAGATAGCAAAATGGTAATCATATCTTAACTCATATTAGTCTGTGTACAGAGGAATACCAATTATGTTCCATGTTCTGGGAAGTTTATATAACTATACATAATGAATGCAGGCTGGGTGCAGTGGTTCATGCCTGTAATCCCAGAACTTTGGGAGGCCGAGGTAGGAGGATTGCTTGAGGCCAGAAGTTTGAGACCAGCCTGGGCAAAATAGCAAGACCACTATCTCAACAAAAAACAAAAAAAATTAGCTGGGCATGGTGGTGCATGCTGCTGAGGCAGGAGGATCACTTGAATGCAGTTTGAGGCCGCAGTGAGCTATGATCATGCCACTGTATTCCAACCTGGGTGACTGCGAGATCCTATCTCTTAAAAAGTAAGAGAGTTGAGTATGGTGGCATATGCCTATAGTCCCAGCTACTTGGGAGGTTGAGGTAAAACAGCTTGAGCCTGGGAGGAGGAGGTTGCAGTGAGCTGAGATTGTGTCACTGCACTCCAGCCTGGGCGACAGAATGAGACCTTGTCTCCAAAAAAAATGAAATAAAATAAAATAAAATAAAATAAAAAAGGAAGGAAGAAAGAAAGAAAAAAGAAAAGTGCAAAAATCACAAATTCAAATTCAGTTCATCCTGGGTTTACCATGCCTTTCCTAGGCCAACCAGGATGGGCCTGAAGTAAGTCTTTCACAAGATTTCAGTTTGTTAACTGCCCAAGTATCACTCAACTCTTTTCTGTTAATGTTGTTGAAGCTCTATTTAAAGCTTTTTCTTCAGCATTTTATTTTATAGCAATATAAGAAGAATGCTGAACACTTTCTACCCATGGTGTGGACAGACTGAATTTTGGGAAGGTATCTTAAAGTCTTGTGGACAAAGTGACATACAGAAGCAGAATTGACGGTGGTAGATGCAAGTGTTCTAGAACAAACAATATGCAAAAAACAAATCAAAACTAAACAAAACTCATGCTATGCTTCTGACTTTCCAAAATGCTTTTGTTAATTTATCATGATCACAAAATCGACTTACAATAATGCTTAAATAACAGCGATCAAAGTAAGAGATAAAAACTGAAATCGATCTAAGTTATAGTTAACTTTGTTCACTTATGAAGTATATATTATATGATAGTAGACTGCTCCTTAATATAATTTTAGGTAAAACAAACATTCTGTCCAAGAATGAGTTTGACTATGGATGGTGAACAACTCCCTTGGCCATACTCTGCACTCTGTAATGGAAGTCTGTAGATGAGCCGACCTACCTCCTCTTTGCCACTCTTAACCCTATAGCAACATTTCAATATTCTAAGTTCAAACTCATTTTGTTATGATAGTATAAAAATATTTAAATGCTAATTCACACTAAGCCTAACTAAATACTAGATGCTACAAGAAGTACACATAAACTATAAGGTGGTAGATATTTTCCTTGTACTGAGTCTGGAGAAATCAAACTCATCCAACAAAGGTAATTACAAATAGTACTTTCTGGACTGATTCCCTAACTCCTGTTCTTCACTCCAAGGTGATATCTCCATTTGAATCATCAAATAGAGACTATAGAAGGAGAAGTCTCATCTTGCTATGAACAGCACAGGATATTTCAAAGGACTGGCTATTTATAAGTATCGGCAGAACTGAAAAGAGCAAAAGAGTATCAATTCCAGTGATGCCTGTCCTAATTTATTAAAGTACCAGTAGGAGTTAATGTAGAGGTGAAGTTATACATTGAAAACACAAGCACTAGGGTAAATGTAACGGCACTTGTGTGCTCTAGAGTCGGGCACAAGGTGCCTGACAGGTGACGCAAGGGATCAGGAGTCAGTGAGGGTGGTACTCAGATTCCTGCTCCATCTATTACCAGTGGAGCAACTGTAAGGAGTTAGTTACATTCCTAGCTCTAGTTTACTCATCTGCAAAACTGCAGAAAGGATTAATTGACACGATGAGAACTAAGTTCCCAGCACAGTACCAGGCACTTGATAAGAACTCAATGACATGATTACCTTTTGATACCACTGAGTACTGACAGACATGAGTCAGAAGGCAGATCTGACAGTCTGACTACCTGAAATTCATGATAACAAATAGGTGGAAAAGGTGATGCTTCATACTTGAATTTAGGATAGATTTTGACAAGCATTGTATTTTTTAAAGCAAAAACACATAGAAAAAATATGAATGCTGGATCTCATGTGAGGAGAAAGGCTGTCTTATTTCTCAGAATAGGAGCACATAGGTTTACTAATATGAAAAAGGTGTAAAATCATACTATTAAGGCAGCATTTGTTTGCTAGCATATGAGAATATAACAATCAAAGTGATTTCCTGCAATATGTCCAAATTATTATCATTTTTATAGCTTATTGGGTCACAATTTTTACATTAAACTGACAAAGTTCTATAGTACTTGTTTAACAGAAAAAAGTATTTACAGTATAATGTATGTTTGGCATGAAGAAAAGAAAATATTTGACAAATGAAGAATTACTTAGTTTTCTTTCCCTTAATACTTGCTACCAGCCCTTAATTTTTATAGCATGCTAGATTACAAAAGGGGAAAAATAAAGCTTGGAAGGAGAAATAGCACTGTAAAAATATGTCGAACGTTCCTCTTTGATGAAAAATGAGACCCTTATTTTAGTGAATATGTTATTGCCTCAATGCTGGGGGGAAAGCAACCGTCATTAGAAAAACGAATTGCTCAGCTGTTTATAAGCGAAAAGCTCTGGGGGAATTTCTCAGGACCCTAAAGGCAAAGCATTACAGGGTTATGTAAACATATGTTGCAGGTGTTTTAGGGGAGACAGGTGGGCAAACCTCAGCCATGGAAGAGGAGTTAGTTTAATACGCTGTAACTGAAATGAGATAACCTAAATGCATCCAAGTGCAGAGATGCCATGGCACGCGTGAACTAGAGCTGCAGAGCAAAAACTCTCCCTAAAATAATTATCTTTCTAGTGCCAAGCAAACAGAATTTTTCTCTTCTTATAGTTTTATAGAAAACAAACACTGCCAATTACTTTTTTATTTTTTTAACTAAAGGTATTTTAAACCTGGAACAAAAAACAGCCTGAAATAGTGATAACTATCTAAAAAAGATAAGGATGAAGTATTGTTGCTTTTATTTAAACAAATATTCCTAAGGAGACAGTTTGTTGTAATATTCCCTCTCTGGTTCACTAGGCAACATTAGATTTATCATAATTCTCCTAAAGCCTAAGATATTTCTATATTAAAATGCTAATTTTGTCTTTTCTTTTGCCTGTAATTAAAGCTGGAAAAATCTGTGGTCTGATATTCACTGATTGCTAGAGGGTTCACAAAGGTCTCACTATTTCTGTCTCTTATTGCCACTTACTGCCCTTTTCATTAAATATAGATAGAGTAACACACAGGGAATCAAAAAGGCAGACATTGTAATCCCACATGCTCTCAAAATTACTCCCTTTTAAATACATATGCACACTGTATCAATAAGGGGTATTGTCTGAATATTATCTAAATATTATCAAACCTAGACTTTGTATCTTATTTCTTATTCTTCATTTATCCAAGAGTTGATTTTCTTCTTATATCACTTGTGACTAAGGACAATACTCATTTTACTATACATATTTATGCATAATAGTATATTGAGCCTCACCTTCCTGATCTAAATCACTTTTTTTAAACAATCTTACCGTGAGTTAATTTCATATACTTAGTATAAAATAAATTCACAAAACCTCAGATTTGGAAAATAAAACCTAGTTTTTGTTTTAAACAATACACAAAATTCAAAATGTAAGAATACAATGTACTCATCAAATTAATATAGATTTTTATTTAAAAAGAATATAAATATTTGTAACTTGGTTGTAACTAAAATATTTCAGTGTCAGGATCAAAATGACTTCTGGTTTATTTACTAATAATTCCTATGTATTTTGATGGGAAAAATCTATTGTGAAAACTAGGTATTAAGAATCTTAGGGCAATTGATGGAAAAATCTAGGTAATTCTCATCTATGCATCTATAGAGTAAATCAAAAAAAAGAAAATATAGAAGAGAAAAAGTTTAAAAAAAAAGGAAGCAAAAACATCATTAATTGGGTAAAGACACAGACAAAACCTCTGAAGCCATGCCAGCCTCATTTTACATACTGAATAAGCCCAATTCCCTAAAGTGACATCCCCATCTATACCCTGGCAAGCCGAGATCTCAGATGGCAGAGAAGCATTTTAAACCACCTGTGCGTTATGCTCGACTTTAGCTTCACACAATAAATAGACACCAAAAGAGAAATCAATTTTTTTCTTTTACTAATGTAT
This sequence comes from Piliocolobus tephrosceles, assembly GCF_002776525.5. Taxonomy (NCBI): domain Eukaryota; kingdom Metazoa; phylum Chordata; class Mammalia; order Primates; family Cercopithecidae; genus Piliocolobus; species Piliocolobus tephrosceles. The sequence continues at coordinate 150,605,440 of NC_045435.1, read as the reverse complement.
TTACATTTTTGAATTTAGCGTGCAGGAAGATGCCAGAGTAACATACCCCCAACCCCCCCCGCCCTCCAGTTTGTTATTTATATATATGGAAAGTAGGAGTTTAGGTCTACAAATTTTCTTTGTTGCTAATACTGGGCCTCAAAATATGTCTTTTAGATAACTGGTTGGCTCTTTTCAGTAGTACTGAACTCTTTACCTTTTTCCTTCTTCAATGTCAGTAATGGTGGGGGTGGGAGAGACTTACTTCAATGCTTTAAGAAATACGGAAATCCATTTGTCTGTTCCTAAGTGCGGTTCCCAATCTTCATTAAAGAAAAAAAGGGAAAAAGTGATCTCAAAAAATATTCCTAAAGATCCCAATTTGGGAAACAGAAGTAAATTCTGATACAAAAGTTATCACTGCAAATTTTTATTTTTAGAAATGTTAGAACAGTTGAATCAAGTAACCATCAAAATAGAGGCAATTTAAAAACTGTTAGAATTTTTGAACCCCCAAGAGTAAGTCTTGACCCAATAGGACTGAGAACTCTGATCTGGAAAATTTTTCTCCCATCTTCTTTTCCCTGTCTTCTTCCCTTTCATCACCTGCTTTTGGAATTGCCAAGGCAACAAAAACTAAGGTCCTGAACAATGACGCCTGGTAAAAGGAAGCTTTGCACAGCTACACTTTTAATGCAACTGGGGGAGTAATTTCAATGAAAAAAATCTTGGAATTAAAAATTCATTTATTGTAAAAACTCACTTTTACCAAGGTCATTTGCTTCCACTGTATTTCTTTGTGAATCTTATTAGTAAAAAGTGAAATATGAACTTTGAAATTTCTAAGTGAAGGGAGAAATCACAAAGCAAACATAAATAACACATAGATTTGAGTTGTATTTTACTGAGTGAGCCTGTTATCTATGTAGGAGAAAGTATGTCAAGTTAGACCACAGAGAAGACCATGGAGAAGAGTCCCTGTAGATGGACTTTCGCCTTTGGACTACCTTATTCTAGATTCCATGTGTCATTTTAAAAAAGAACACTAGTCTTAGATGTGAATTTCCCTAAATAGCAGATAGTGTTGTAAAATAGTGTATCAATGATCTTTGATACAGCTCAGTCTTAAAACGAACTACTTTAATAATAATGCTTGGAAAAGCAATTACATGCTGCTTGCATAATATCTATGCTATGTGTTCTTAATATTTTTTATGCTATGGAATCCTCTGCTTTCTGGTAAAGATTTTGGTCTCCTTTTGGGAATAATGTTTTAAAAATGCAAAAAAGAAAGTATATAGGGTAAAACATAATAAAAATAGTAATCAGAATACTGAACAAAGTTGCAATATACTCACACGTGCTTTTATATTAATGATTATATGACAAGACATAGTGGCTAGTATGATCATTACTATAATTTTATAGTAGTAATGAATGTAAATAGTATTTCAAGATATCTTCATGAGCTGTAATCTGATATGAAAACTCTGTTATTAGTGACAATGTTTCAGATACTGCTAATAATATTGTAGTTTGTTGCCTTTACCCATATTTGAAGAAAATATAAATTTCAATAAGGGCTTAATGAAACTAAGGATGTAAATTCTTCCCATCCAAGTTACCAGACCCCTTAAATTCCATCAAGAGACCATTTGGGGGCTTGACGCCTTTCTCCAGAAAATTGAAAGGTGATTTTGGAGAACAGCTTTCCTCTTGGGAAGGTTTAGTCTTATGGATACTACCATACTAGTTTATTAACTCTTTTACTACTACATGAATATGTTCAGGGGTAGTAGTCAAAACATAAAACAACTGGTTTAGTATAGGCAGCTACCATCAGGACCTATAGGGATCCAGGAAGAAATGCCTGGAAAGCCCCTGCCATACCAGGATTTAGCTCCTCTGATACTGAATTTCTTTACCTACTTACATATAAGTACTTCAACATTTTAGTAACTGTTATAAGCTGCAAAACCAGGTGAATGCCAGCCAGCCCTGGATAGGAGTAACACTTAGGATTGGGGTATATTTAGATGAATAAATTTTGGCCCAGATAGCATCCAGTACCTCACCTGAATGAATGAGAAGCCCAGGAGGGGTCAGTGGGGAGAATGAAGGGAGAATGCTCACAAACAGTGAAGTATGTTGTCTACTTCTGAAGAGCCTACTCTTTCTGTGCTAATTCCTCTGAGAGGGTTTCTATTGCTGTGCGACTGCAGATAGTGGAGAGATTTGTAATGGTCTGTACCGTAAGTAGAGTTGTCCACAGATTACTTGATTGTTTCAAGAGGTAGCTGAACTTTCTTAGTTTGCAGCCAGAATTTAATTATTTCTTCTTAAATTTCAACTTTTATTTTAGATTCATGGGGTACATGTACAGGTTTGTTACAAGGGTATATTGCCTGATACAAAGGTTTGGGCTTCTATTAATCCCATCACCCATATGGTGAACACAGTACCCAACACGAAGTTTTATGGGTCTTGTCCCCCTCCCTCCCTCCTTCTGGAGTCCCTAGTGTCTCCTGTTTCTGGGTTTAGGTCAGTTGAACCTAAGATATAGCTCCCATTATTAAGCGAGAACATGTGATAATTTGGTTTTGTTTCTGTGTTAACTCACTTAGGACGATGGCCTCCAGCTACATCTATGTTGCTGTAAAGGACATAGTTTCATTAAAAGAATGACGACTTTTAATTAAGAATTATGGCTGCATAGTGTTCCATGGTGTATATGTATCACATTTTCTTCATCCAATCCAACACTGATGGGCTCCTAGGTTTATTCCATGTATTTGCTGTTGTGAATAGTGTTGCAATTAACATAAGCATGTATGTATCTTTTACTTAGAATGATTAATTTTCCTTTGGGCACATACCCAGTAATGGGATTGCTGGGTTGAATGGTAGTTCTATTTTTAGTTTGAGAAATCTCCAAACTGCTTTCCATAGTGGCTGAACTAATTTACATTCCCATGAACGTATAAGAGTTCCCTTTTCTCTGCAGCCTCACCAACATTTGTTATTTTTCAAATTTTTAATAACAGTCATCCTGACTGGTGTAAGATGGTATCGCACTACAGATTTGATTTGCATCTCTCTGATGATCAGTGATGCAGGAGTCAGCACCGAAAGACTGAAATCTTCAGAAGCAGACAAGAAGTAGACTTACAGTGAAGTAAGTAGAATGCTCATTTACTTCACTGTAAGTGAGCACTCTCCCATTATGCAAAGTTTGCAAATATTTTCTCCCATTCTGTAGGTTGTCTACTCTGTTGATAGTTTCTTTTGCTGTGCAGAGCCCTTTAGTTTAATGGGCTCTCACTTGTCAGTTTTTGTTACAGTTGCTTTTGAGGACTTAGTCATAAATGATCTGCCAAGGCTGATGTCTGGAAGAAGATTTCCTAGTTTTTTTCCTAGAATTTTTATAGGCTGAGGTCTTGCTTTTAAGTCTTTGATTTATCTTGAGGTAATTGTATATGGTGAGAGGTAGGAGTCCAGTTTCCTTCTTCTGCATATAGTTAGCTAGTTTTCCCAGCACCATTTATTGAACAGAGTCTTTTCCCCATTGCTTATTTTTGTCAGCTTTGTCAAGTATCAGTTGGCTGTAGGTGTGTGGTCTTATTTCTGAGTTCTCTATTCTGTTCTATTGGTCTATGTGTTTGTTTTTGTACCAGTACCATGCTGTTTTGCTTACTGTGGCCTTGTAGTATAGTTTGAAGTGAGGTAATGTGACATCTCCAGCTTTGTCCTTTTTGTTTGGATTGCTTTGACTATTCGGGCTCTTTTTCAGTTTCATATGAATTTTAGAATAGTTTTTTCTAATTCTGTGAAAAATGGAATTGGGAATTTGATAGAAATAGCAGTTTTGAATCTGTAGATTGCTCTGGGTAGTAGGACATTTTAATGGTATTGATTCTTCCAATCCATAGCCTGGAACGTTTTTCCACTTGCTTTTGTCATCTATGATTTCTTTCAGCAGTGTTTTGTAGTTCTCCTTGTAGAGACCTTTCATATCCTTGGTAAGATGTACTCCTAGATACTTTTGTTTTTGTGTGGCTATGGTAAAGGAGATTACATTCTTGATTTCATTCTCAGCTTAAACTGGTGTACAGACATACTACCGATTTTTGTATATGGATTTTGTATCCTGAAACTTTACTAACGTTGTTTATCAGGTCTAGGAGACTTTTGGTGGAGTCTTTAAGGGTTTTCTAGGTATAGAACCATATTGCCAGAGCAGAGAGATACTCTGACTACCTCTTTTCCTACTTGGAAGCCTTTTATTCCATTCTCTTTCCTGACTGCTTTAGCTAGGACTTCCAGTACTATGTTGAATAGGAGTGGTAAGAATGGGCAACCTTGTCTACTTCCAGTTCTTAAGGGGAATGCTTCTAGCTTTTGCCTGTTCAGTATGATGTTGGCTGTGGGTTTGTCATAGATGACTCATTATTTTGAGGTATGTTCCTTCAATGCCTAGTTTCTCAAGGGTTTTTATCATGAAAGGATGTTGGATTTTACCAAAAGATTTTTCTGCATCTATTGAGATGATCATATGGTTTTGTTTTTAATTCAGTTCATGTGGTTACTACACAAGACGACCATTAGCAACACACAGTCATTAGACTTTCCAAGGCCAATGTGAAAGGAAAAATCTTAAAGGCAGCTAGAGAAAAGGGAAATATCACCTATAAAGGGAACCTCATCAGAAGAAGTCACAATGGAATGGTAATCTGAAGGATGAATAGGCATTTACAACATTTGTGTTGTTGGGAGAGAGTTATGGAGAGGAGAGGTGCAGCTTAGTGAAGAAAGAATGAACTTACTGCTGTTGTGATTCTTAGAGCTCTCATCAGCTGTTACACTGTGACTTATTTTTCTAGACTGTACTACTTAATGATTAATGATATCTAGAATCTTCAAACTTTATCTGTTGTACAAGTATATAAAAAGCAATAGACAATTTTTAAAAAATCAACAAATGATATACTGTACTATTAAATTATTTAGGAGTTGTTTTATTTAAGTGGAAACTTAGAAGGTTTAAGAAAGAATTAGCTCATTTATGAGGCATCAATTAAGCAGAAAATTCAATGAAATAAACCACAGCTTTACATGCCACAAATGAAGTCAACCCCATGTAGCCTTCTTCCTCTCATGGAAAAAAACATATAACATCAGTTATTATTTACTGCTACCAAGTAGGTGCCAGACCACATTAGTTCCTTTACAAATACTATCTCAGTCCTAAATTTTTCACCAAAAAACTCACTACCATTTTAGAGGTAAAGAAAGAGGTTCGGAATAGTTAGTAGTTTGGCCAAAGTTATATGAGATGGTAAGAAAACAGCCAGGAACTGAACCCAGTTCTATCTTCGAACCTCTTCTGGCTAAACATACCATAAGGGTTCATGAAAATACGAAGAACATTGCTAATTCTCAGTTTTCCTTTGGGAATAAATAATACATGTTCCAAGTATGTGGCATTGATAATAATACTTCATAATTTTCCACATCTCTCAAAATTAAGAATGAAAAATTGAACATATGACTTTAACAAATATCTGATTGGGAAATGCTAAAGTGTGTTTGAAAATAGTCATTCCTTTGTTATCAACAGCACTATGTTGCTCATTTATTTTCACCCCAAGAGTCCTCACTATTTTCACTTCTCCTTTCCTTTTTCTAAACCCTCTACAATCTTATTGCTTGACTTTTATTTTTTTATGTCACTGTTTCATTCTGAAAGAGCACTTTAATTTCCCCTTCAATGCATACCCTAAATATGTGAACGACTTTCAACAGGCACATTTATTTTAAATCTCAGTTGATTTATCTAAAACCTTTGCCACTCACCATTTTCCATGTTGTTAGAATTATCTACTCTTAGGCAATTATAATTCTGTCTTCTTACAGTTTTCCCACATTCTGAATCTTCTGCATATACTCCTTCTTCTTGATCCTACCATCTCTTTGATACAATTTCCTATGATTCCCTTCCTAGCTCACATCTCATTTCCCCAAAATATCATTTCTGGACCACTTACATTCCCTCAACTATAATTAATACTCATACTCGAAGAGTCCTAAGTCTGTAATTCTGGTCCAGATCCCTTCTTAGAGCTCTAGGCACACATTCCCAATTACCTTCTGGATATTTCTACCTGGGGATCCCATAACCTCCTCAGAATTGACTCATTATCCAACCTTATTCTTATACACAGTGACCCTCTGCAAATTTGCTAATCTGCTTGGGAGACCAAGATTGGTGGATCACCTGAGGTCAGGTGTTCGAGACCAGCCTGGCCAACATGGCGAAACCCTGTCTCTACTAAAAATACAAAAATTGGCCGAGCATGGTGGCTCACGCCTGTAATTCCAGCACTTTGGGAGGCCGAGGTGGGCAGATCACGAGATCAGGAGATCCAGACCATCCTGGCCAACACGGTGAAACCTAGTCTCTACTAAAAATAGAAAAATTTAGCCGGGCGTGGTGGCGGGTGCCTATAGTCCCAGCTACTCAGGAGGCTGAGGCAGAAGAATGGCATGAACCTGGGAGGCGGAGCTTGCAGTGAGCTGAGATCGTGCCACTGCACTCCAGCCTAGGCAACAGAGTAGACTCTGTTTCAAAAAAAAAAAAAAAAAATTAGCCAGTCATTGTGGCAGGCGCCTGTAATCCCAGCTACTTGGGAGGCTGAGGCAGGAGAATCGCTTGAACCTGGGAGGTGGAGGTTGCAGTGAGCTGAGATTGTGTCACTGCACTCTAGCCTGGATGACAAGAGTGAAACTCCGTCTCAAAAAAAAAAAAAAAGAAAAGAAAAAAGAAATTGCTAATCTGCATATTTTCCCAGTAACTCAATCAACAGTTGGAGACTTGGGAAATGCAACAAATTGTTCATGGTTTACAGCTAATTACCCACCAAGCCTTGTTGATACTCTTTCTTAAAAGTTCCTCGAAGTTATCTACTGTTTTCTGTTTTCAAGAAGCTCAAAGTTAAACTGTATTTAATAAAAAAAAAAAAAAAGAAGGAAGAAAGAAGAAAAGAAGAAACAAAAAGGCAAAGAAGGAAACAGAATGCTCATATTACCTTTATTCCACTGTTTGTTTTCCCACATCAGAAGGAACAGTTGGTAAAAAATAACACTAATTTTAATTTAAAAAACATATACATAGGTAAATACACATTAAATCCTCTGATGAAATCCTTTAGGGCATCGAACTGTGTATCCTCTATGATACTGAAATCTCTCCTCCTTGTTTAATCAGAGGTTAACTCCTTCTGAATGAATATGTCCTAAATATATGCTGAATTGCTTTAGTTTTTGTTCACTGCTATTTCAAATACTGAAACAACGTAGCTGGTTAGTCTCTGGAACTCAAACACAAGAAAGTTCAAATAAGAGAGCTCAAATAAGATGTTATTAATTAAGCAAATTAAGTAGTTGATCTCAAATTAATAGCTGACATTCTCATCAGTGGATTCTCTTATAAGTGGAGTATATAATAGAAACGTTCAATTAGAACCTTTATGAGAAAATCTGGCTGGATTTCTCCAGATAATGGCTGGCAAGAAGAGGGTTTACCTCTTTCTTGGGTTTATGAAAATCACTGCAACTATTCCTGTCACTTTTCTGCCTTCTGCAAATTTTCCCACCTGGTGCTGTTCCTCAAAGGCAGCTCAAACCATGCAGGCTCCATACAATACCCACTTTAAGTAGAATAAATCTGAAATACTCTCTATTTTTATTGTTGTTGTTGTAGAAAAAAGAGAATTGATGAATAAGGCACTTATATTGCAATAAGAACCTCAAGAAAAGTCCAGAAAGAATCAAGTCACTAACAACTCCAACTTTTAACATGATGATGGACAGACTTTGGGCTGATGATTTAGTGAAACAGCGCTTTCAGCTTTATCAATTCATGTATCTGCAACACACTTTCAGTAAACACTACTGAAGATAAACTTGAAGGGGCTATCAAAAAGGCGAAAACTAGTAGTGTGCAGAGATAACCTGAAAACTGAACTCTTAATTTACTGAAGCAACCATGTAGTAAAAAGATGTTAAAGTGTCAGTATCCCTAAAAGGTGAGCGAGGGGGGAAACAATTATTTCCAATTTGCCTCTTCAGAAACCAATTTTAATAATAATGACGAGTAAATCTGAGGTGCACCTAAAAATTGTGAATGAGTCAAATTCCAAAATTAACCCTATTTGCCTCTGAGAAAAGGTATACAAAGCCTTCCTCAAAAATCTGGGTGAGCTGGGCATGGTGGTTTACACCTGTAATCTCAACACTTTGGGAGGCTGAGGCAGAAAGATCACTGAGGTCAGTTTGAGGCCTGCCTAAGAAACAAAGCAAGAACCCGCCTCTACAAAAGAGTAAAAAAAATTAGCCAGGTGTGGTGGAGCACACCTGTAGTCCCAGCTACTCGGGAGTTTACGGGGAGGACCACTTGAGCCCAGGAATTCAAGGTCGCCCTGAACTATGATTGTGCCACTGCCCTCCAGTCTGGGCCACAGAGTAAGACTCTGTCTCTTCAAACAAACAAACCAACCCCCCATAACTAGGTGGTTTCCAGGTTAGCAAGACTTGATTATATCCCTTATATGTTTAATATATATCTAACGAAATAAGATGTCAATCAAAAGCGGTCTGCCAAGGAGGCAGAGAAGAGTCAACATATGGGCAGAGCCAGTCGGAGAGACGGCCTGAGTTAGTGGGTAATGGACTGTGTAATTTCCAGGACCCCAGTAAAACTACCCTTACTGTGAAGTAGGTATGTTAGAGTCTCAGAGTCCGGTTTCACTAAATATGCCTTCCCATCTGCATCTACCTGATACCAGGTACTCCATGGAGATCTATGATTCTGACTGGGTTTTCCACATAGGTTTACAGTATGTTGGTCATATGGAGTTACATAACTTGTTTTTTTCCTCATTGTAAGTGATCTGATAATGATGTGGTCTCCCATGTCTGTGTCTTAGTCTGTTTGGATGTTATAACAAAATACCATGAACTGAGTGGCTTATAAACAGAATAAATTTATTTCTCACAATTCCAGGAAGAAGGTGCCAGCAGAGCTGGTGTCTGGTAAGGGCTGGTTCCTTGGTTCAAAGACAGTGCCTTCTCACTGTTTCCTTACGTGGTGGAAGGGGTGAGCTAGCTTTCTGGGGTTTCTTTTACAGAGGTACTAATCCCAACTATGAGGGCAAAGCCCACATGACCTAATTACCTCACAAAGGCCCCACCTCCTAATATCATCATCTTGAGGGAGTTAAGATTTCAACATATGAATTTTGGGAAACACAAACATCTAGACCCTAACAGCCTGCCACCAAAAGTGAATGGTATCAACATGGGGACATGAAGATGGATGTCAGTCTTGTCGCTGCTCTAGGCCCCACCGCAGACTGAGAAAGAGACATGCTGGCTTTACATACCAGCCTTGCAAGCTCAGTTTGGATCTGTGTCTGAGAGATGACTTGGCTTTTCTGACAGTACTAGCAAAATCAGATTTCTCAGGATGTAAGATTGAAGGTCACAAGCTTCCCACTGTAACTTTTAATCTTTCCCTTAGAGAGAGCCCTCTCAATGAGCCCAAGAGGTAAAAGAACCAGAACATTTCCATTTTAGAGACAAATCTGCTGCTTCTTCTTTCTGTGCACAGAGCTCTACCATGTTTTGTAAGGGCTCATGTGATTAGGTGGAGTCACAGGACTGAGTTCTAGCCAATGGTATGTGAATGAAAGTGACACATGCCACCTGCATCCCTGATCATAAAACCTCCCATGCATGAACCGCCATGCTATTTTTACACCCTGCTGGCAATGTCAATGTATAGGACAACAATGGAAGGTAAAAGCTGAAGTTAACAGAGCTGGCAGAAACCTGCAGAAGTGTGTTAGCCTGAGACACCCCAGTCCAAAGTACAATGGATTCTTGCTCACGTCAAAACTAAACATCTACTGCCTTAAGCCATGGAAACACTGGGTTTCATTTGTTATAGCAGTTGGTCAACCTCATTAACACCCTATAACAATGAAACAAAACGATCATTATAGTAGACACACACATTTTATTCTCAAGAAGTTGCTCAAGGTGAGAATATGTGAGTCTCACATATTCATATTCTTACATGAAAATATGAAATTCTTCATATTTTCTCTCATGCTGTTTTCTTCTCACCTCCCCTCCACTTCACACTATCACTCTAATCCTCTGAACTGGCTCTTTTGGCAGGTTTCCTCTCATTTTCTGTTATTACTTTTTTCTTACTGTCTTTCACATGGGTGGCACATGGTTCAAGAAAAAAACCTCAAAGATCAACTTCATTATAGAATAGTAATTATTATTATTATTTCCCCCATCCATCTCATTGGGCTTTACTCTTTGGAAACCTGTAGGCAAGCCTTGGGAAACTAATTAACAGTATATCAACTTTCAAACTTGGTATTCCAACCATGAAAGAATGAGAAGTCAGAAGTAAACACTACTGTTGGAAGGGTAATAGAGTTGAAATGCATTATTGTGTTCCTTACAGAAGACCAAAGAGCTCCTATTAACTTTCTTGTTAATAGGAATGTGGTCATTCAGAACTGGAAGAAATAGTGAGTGTGGGAGTAATAAGAACATTTTGCATTAGGAATCTGCAAGAAGGGCAAGGACAAGAAGAAGGAAGAAGACAGATAGCTCCAAGATGGGAACAGGAGCCAAGGGGCTAGGTCTTGGCTCTGCGATTGAATTCTGGATGACTCTGGGTATTTCACTGCACCCTCATCAGGCTTCAGGAGGAAATGAGAGTATTATTACATGATCTCTAGAGTTTCAACAAGCTGTAATGAAATCACAAAATACAGAATAGTCCTATAATGGAATGTTTAAAATGACTTATTTTTAAACATCAGATCTAGAAAAAGTGTACGAGCCCATGTTATCAGAACACAGTTTGAGAACTAGGATGTGATAGACATATTTCTCAGTGAAACTCAAGACCTTAGGAGATATAAAAAGTATCAAGTTTACCAGAGGAATCTGGGAGAACTCCCTCATCATAAGCATAAATTAGACCCTGTGTCTTCTCAACTTGCCCCTGCTGATGGGTGTGTCTATGGGACTACAGAACCATGTGTGTGCTGGGAGTCAGTCTCAAGATTCTCATCCTAGCTAAGCATCAGAATCACCCATATCAGTTTTCAGTGGCCACTGGTATACAGCAGGGGTCCTTCAACCTCTTTGATTATTCCTTTGCTCTAAAAAATTGAGGGGACTGGCACCTTGATATGTGTATATTTATTTATTTACAAATCATATGCAAGCACTACTTGTACTACCCTATTTTGTATATTAGAAAACATATGCACAACAGAGCATTTAAATGAGATAGAAATGAATTAAGCTATACTTAAATTAATTTTCATAAGTTTACTTACAGCGGGGTTTTTTTTTTTTTTTTTGGAGATAGAGTCTCGCTCTGTCACCCAGGCTGGAGTGCAGTGGCTCGATCTCAGCTCACTGCAAGCGCCTCCCCCTGGGGTCATGCCATTCTTCTGCCTCAGCCTCCCAAGTAGCTGGGACTACAGGCACCCGCCACCACACCCAGCTAATTTTTTGTATATTTTTTCAGTAGAGACGGGGTTTCACCGTGTTCGCCAGGATGGTCTTGATCTCCTGACCTCGTGATCCGCCCGTCTCGGCCTCCCAAAGTGCTGGTGAGCCACCGTGCCTGGCCTACAGTGGTTATTTTTTTTAACAGTAGTGACGTGATTCAATATGCTTCTGTACTTTTTGAAAACTTTTGTTACATGCTTTGTGAAGGTGAGTTTTTGAAACTGATACTCTGGAAAAAGCTACCTCATAAAGAGACATAGATCTGAATGAAAAAAAGAGATTGTTGGCTGCCCTTGGTAAAGTATGGTATTCATTTTGTAACCCACCATTATGCCAAGGTTTTTGTTAAAATCTGGCTAATAAAATTTCTATATTCCTTAATGTTAATTAGCTCGTCTAAAAACCTAAGTGAAAGGTGCTGTGTTTCTGTATTTAAAACAATTTCTAACTTGACTTATCTCTTAATCTGGAAGATTATTAACCATGTGAGAAATTATGATTCTGTAACTTTTAGGTGTTCTTTGAGAATTTTTAATAAGTGACACACTTATATTAATCTTTGTTAAGAATATCACAAATAGATAAAACATTTCCAAATTATCCACATCATGACTTTGTTTGAAAAAGCTCTTACTTTCATTATTAAAATGTTACCATTACCTTGAAGAGATAAATTGTTTATGTTTTCAAAATATTTTGCATGGTACCATAGTACTGACAATTATTTGTCACCACCACAAAGGTAAACAAACTTGAAGTACACTTTTTTTTAAAGAAAGGAAATTCTATTTAGCAATTCTTCTAAGTGTGTTAGCTGGAGATACCTAGTGAACAATAGTTGTTCATGGCTCCTGACATCTCTCAGGTATTATAAATATGCCCATCATTTAAGATAATGTAACCCACTTAACTGGGGACATGGGGACAGCAATAAGACAGGCATAAAATCAAGTGGAGAAGTAACGGGGCACTTTCAATCCCTTTGTATGCTGAAGTCCCCTTTCCCTTAAGAGACCTCAGAGGTGATCTCTCATGACTGGCTGACAAACGTGGCATGTGAAGGAAACACTGTTTCTGTACACTAAATAGTAACACTTAATAAGTGTTACTCCTTTTGGAAAAAAAAGAATATAAACAGAAGTTTCATTATTTTTTTCTTGCACTCCTTTGGATTATCTTTGTATAGTCACTGTGCACGTACATACTACACTTACTGGTTTAGAGTCTAGGCTTCTGGTTTTTTTTAGGTGTTTGGCTTTCAATCTGTGTAGTAACCTTGTTCTCAGTCTAGTATGTTTCTTTAAGTGTTCTCCACGGCCACCAGTTTTGGAATAGAACAAATACAGAGTTCTGAGTCCTATCACAGATCTACTTACATTAGAATATCTGGGAATCTGTGTTTTTAACAAGCTTCCTAACATGCTTCTTTTGCATACCACGGTTTAAGATCCAATCCATTACATGGAAAGCTTTGTGAAGAACAGCTATGTCTCCCTAATTCATTACATCACCAGTACCTAGGACAATGGAGGCAATAAACCCTTGCTGAACTGAATTGTAATGAACATCAACTTCTCTGGAAGAGAAATATGAGGGCTTAGTTGGAGGTAATTAGTCACTATTCATCCCATCCATTCATTCATTATTGTAGGTACCCTGGAAATATCAGGGAATCAAACAGACAAAAACCATTGTCTTCATGGAGTTGATATAATGTCAGGGAAAGACAGACAATAGAAAATAATACAACAAATCAGTAAACTACCTACTATAGAGATGGGGGCAGGGTGGTCTGCAGAGTGATTAGGGTAAACTTCACTGAGAAGCCTGGATCTGAAGACTTAAAGGAGGATGAGCAATCAGCCAAGTGGTTATTCCTTTTGATAGGGACTGGAGGCCGGGAAATTCTGGGCGGAAGACGGCAGGTCCCTAGTGAGGGACCCACCCTTGAACCTGGAACTGTGGCCCAAAGTGAGAACTTTACATCCCCGTTTTCCTGCTGGAAAGTTGCCTTTTCCAAAACCACCCATGGCCTGCCCCACCCCCCATCCTGTGTCAATAAAAAACCCTGTACCCATATAAACCCCAGGCTCTGCCAGCAGAGAGGGGAGAAGAAGAGAAGAGGAGAAGGGGCTAGACATTGGCGACTATGGTTTGACGTCAAAGAGAAGGAGCTTGACTTCAGAGGGATGGCTTGACAGTGTCGCTTTGGACTGCCGGACTCCAGGGGAAGATCATCTTCCTGCTCCATCCCCTTCTCAGCTACCCTTCCCACTGAGAGCCACTTTCATCAGCAATAAAATCCTCTGCATTCATCACCCTTCAATTCAGCCATGTGACCTGATTCTTCCGGATGCCAAACAAGAGCTTGCCAAACAGCTCAGATTCCACCTGTGTGGATGTGAAAGACTGTCACACTGACCCTCCACTGAGCTATTAACACGTAAGCTGCCTGCATACAGCAAAGCTAAAAGAGCGCTGACTCTAACACTCCTTCTGGGGCTTTAGGGTGGGGAGTGGGGATGGGTACTCCCTGCTAGATGCTGCAGTGGGTGGGGCCTACATGGAGTTGTGCTCCTTCAGGTGCCCAAAAGCACTCACCCCGGCTCCTGCATCGGCTCATCTGCATGCTCCCTCCCGCAAGGGGTTGAGTGCAATGGGTTCAAGTGAGTGGAGTTTGTCCCTGTTGGTGCCAAAGCAGCCAGCTAGCTCCAGAGAGAGCACTCCAGTTCCCACTGTGAACGGGTCAGGGAAAATTTCCTGCTTCATTCTCACTTGCCACAAATCCTATTCCTACATCTTTACGTGTTTCAACCAAGACTTCTGAAAGACGGTTCCAGGATGCTACTGGTACATAGTAGGAGCTTAGTATGTTTTGGCTAATGTTAGGCAGGAATCTAGACCCAACATGGTGGCGTTACCCGGCGTAGCAGGCCTTTTGTTAAAGACTTCCTTCACCCTTGTACACACCCGCAGACTTACATGCGTCAGAGTTCCCGCTGGGCAACCACACTCCCCCATGACCTGCAGCTCACCTGCATTCCACAAGTTCCTAAACAGCAGTTTCGGTTGACAGTTTCCAAAGACCCCTTCCTCATGACCCTTACTCAACTCCTGCCTTGGTAGCTTCAAGACCCCCCAGGCCCTGTTTGCATAACCAGCTTCCCTACCTCTCAGGCTATAAAAAGCCCCTACCCTCCTCCCTCAGCACGACTTCCTCGGCCCACGCCTTTGGACCGAGGAACCTGGCCCACAAGCCCTAATAAAAGGCTATTCTCACTGCTATTTGCCTTGTGTCTTCGTTCCCGGTTTGGCTCCAGCCGCAGTTTACCTTTACAGCTAAATGAATAAAAATAGTATTTTAGAGAAAGACAAGGTGTAGGGGAATGAAACTACAAAGTTCCTCTTCAAAACCATAAAAAACAACTATAAGTAAATAAAGATCTTTTCCAAATCATATTAAGACACTTGGAAAAATGTGTCACTATCAGCATACGAGGACTATATTCATGCATCAAATGTTAGAGACAAACCTCCTTCATAGTGCCATACTGGCCTCTGTCTGGAGGAGCTTGGAGGCCCACCCACACATATGCAGTGGTCACTCCAGGTTCATGTAAATGGTCCAGTCACTACTGAGGTATAGAGAAAATCTTGCAGTATGGAAAACTAACTTACATTTCCCAATATGGTAATCATATTCCCAATATGGTAATCATATGCATGCTTGAACTGGATGAAATATACTTTAAAATTCTCCATGATAAAATGTTTTGCTTTTCTGGAGAGAGGGGACAGATATAATGTCAAAGCATGTATTAAATAAAGTAACTGATTATTATAGTTATACAGTTTACTACTTGAATGTATTGACATTTCTTCCTAAAATCAATATACTTAACATTTTAAATTAGCAATATTATATTTACTGAGTTAATATACTTAAGAGGCAAAGAAAATATTTATGTGACCATAATTACTACATTAAAAAAAGTGATGGTTTTTTTCTGTTCTGTCAGTTTTAAGTTTATAATCTTTTTTCATAATTTATGATTTGTAATTTTCAATTTCTTTAAATCATAACTTTAAGATGACACAGAAACACTAAGTCCCTTTCTGAACAAACTATTTCATATATAATAAGAAAAATAAGTGATTAGCTAGATAGTCACAGCACTTAGAGCTGGAAATGACTTTTAGAGATTATAGGCTAATTAAGGCCTTATCAGCCACCCATCACCCTTTAAAAAACAATTAATGAACCTGAATTTAAGGTAGCAAAAGGTTAAATGATTTCCCTGGGGGTAAAATAGCAAGTCAGCTGTAAAGGAGGGCAGCCACTTGATTCCTTGACCTCGGGGATACATCACAATCATTTCGCTATAATGCATTTTAATACTTTTCCATTTGGGGCTTCATAGAGACTTTCTGAACACACATGCCTAGGACCGATAGCTTTAAAGTGTTAAGTAGTCTATTTAAAATAAATATCTCTCTCTAATAACCTAGATTTTCCTTACTTGTAAGACATCAAATAAAAAGGAGGAGATTGGTTTGTAGATTTTTCTTTGCTTACTGGGAAAACTTTGCTTAATGAGAACAAGTTAACCCACGGATTTTAGTCTCTTCTTTAGTTATTTAAGGTAATAAGTAAAGGTGATTTAAAATAAATCACCATTCTACTGAATTAAGTTGTATCTCACTAAAGGAATCTTGTCCTTCCAAAACATGCCGAGCAATCATTTCCACAAAGTTTCATTGCTCTCTCAAGCTGCCCCAAAGAAAAATCTCTAAACTTCTCCACACTGACTTTAAAGATATAAATAAAGACATGCTTATTTTCAGCAAACATTGTTGCCATGAACAACTATTACACACAATAAATCCAAATAAAAATCACTGGATGAGATCCTTTTCACACTGACTTTTCACTAACAAAGAAAATATTTATGTTGATTAACAGCATGAAACATTATATAAATTAATGTCAAATAAAATTTTATTAAAGATTCCTTACACATTTCATGGACTTCTAATAATTAGTGTTTGCAAATATACAAGGTATTGAGGGTGATATAGTCATTCTTTGGGTCTCTGAGGGGGTCACCGAGCGACTCTGGATAAAGAACGGTCAGACCCTGCCTGGTTGCTTACTTCAGCAACTTGTAGGAACTCTACTTCCTCTGTTTTCTCAAGCTGGCAATAACATCTCCCTGCAAATTCTTCAAAGCCCAGTTGGAATGCCTCTTTCCTCTAAGAAACTTTCTGACCATTTAAGTCTGAATTGATTATTCTTTCTGCAGTGGTGTCTGTTAAACTGAACTGAATCTTGCTAAAATAGACTCCAAAGGGTCCATTTAGATTATGCGGTCCAGTTTCCTCATTCAAGAAATGGAGTGACTTGTCCAATAAACACAGCAGGATGAACTTATCTCATACAGCAGACACTGGGTTGGTGCTGTTGGAGATCTAGTACCTGATGCAGTGGAGTTCTCAGTTCGGTAGATGAGAAAATTGAATGGTCTGTTTCCCTCGGGTTCAACTACACAGAGGAGCATGATGTTGACATAAATGAAAGCAAAACTGACCAAGACTGCTGGTATACAGAAGGCAGCTAAGATTATTTCTTAAAAGATCAAAGTGAAAGAATTCAGAGTCGTGGCCACAGTCTTCTTAAATCAAACAATAACTTACTGGCCTGACCATGTGACAGCCTAGAGGTGTGAATCAGTGAGTGTGCTTACCAAGGGAGAAATACATTTAAGACTACTTTGAACTTTTGGCCAAGAGTAAAAGTAGTTTATAGTAAGAGAATGTCTTAATCATTGGCAAGAATCACCAAGAATCCCATAATCTTTCTGAAATTTCAAACTGTGATCTTAAAAATGAGTTTACTTTTTATCCATCAGGTAAGACTGCACAGGAAGAACAAACTAATAGCAAGCCCTTCCTAGCCATCAACCACTCTCAGGCAGGTTCCCCTGATCCTGGCTCCAGTGATACTGGTCTTTCAGTTTCACCAACAGCCTAAGCTCTTTTCCACTTTGGAGCTTTTGTATTTGCTATTCCCTTTCCTGGAGGTTCTCCTCTCTATTCTTTGCCTGGCTGGTTCCTTTTCCTCCACTAGCTGCCACCTGAAATGGCACCTCCTCAGAAGGGCTTTTTGACCAACCTACCTAAATTAGGTCTTCTCTCAGCCCAGGTTCTACACTCACTTATTATTTTATTTTGCATAAATATATATGTATTTTTTAAATTTAGACGGAGTCTTGGTCTGTCACCCAGGCTGGAGTGCAGTGGCACAATCTTGGCTCACTGCAACCTTCACCTTCCAAGTTCAGGTGATTCTCATGCCTCAGCCTCCCAAGTAGCTGAGATTACAGGCCCCTGCCACGAAGCCTGGCTAATTTTTGTATTTTTAATAGAGACGGGGTTTCGCCATGTTGGCCAGGCTGGTCTCAAACTCCTGATGTCAAGTGATCTGCCTGCTTCTGCCTCCCAAAATGCTGGGATTACAGGCGTGAGCCACCACACCTGGCCATATTATTACCTTATTTGCACCCTTTATAACACATCATAATCTGTAAGTACTTTCTTGCTTACTTGTTTATTACAGTAAGAGCCATATATATATATTTTATTTACCATTATATCACCATAATTTAACCAGCCTGGTGCACAGAAGATACACAATAAGGACTGGTTAAATTAATGAATTCAAAATACTATAAAACTAATTGAAAATTATTTAAGGCCCCTAGGAAAACCTTAAGGTTTTTTGAGAAACACATGATTCTGTATTATGAAATGTCTGAAAGCAATAAATAATAAATTTCAAATACTGGTTTAATAAAGATTTTCATATTATTTCTTACAAATCTTTGTTTTAGAGCCAGCATTTACTCAGAAGTAAAACTTAACTATTTTAAAAATGCTAATTTATGTCAAAAAGTCTTTATTTCTGACTGGATGTGAAAATACACCTAAATAGTCACTAAATACCTAAATATCAACTATAATAAACATCCAACTGGTTGTGATTTAGTGATAGAAAAGAAAAAGGAAATAATAGTCACACAGCTCAGAAACAAAGAAAAAACAGCTTTTGTTATGTCACAAACAGAATAAACACAAAAACAAATAATTCAAAGAATGGCAGTTTTCTAAGAAATGCTCCAGTTTTGGAAGACAGAAAAAAAAAAAAAAAAAAAGAAAAGAATGAAAATAAGAGTTAATGCAAACAATCTTGCTGTAACATAGAATCATCACAAAAAATTAGATTAGTAACATACTAGAAAATCTGAATAGACCCTCTGCTAGAAGCATTATGAAAAGTAAATAAATGGATATAGTGCATCATCCTCAAAGAGTCACTATACTTGGTTTTTACATTCTTTATTGCTCAGAAAGAAAAATATTACAATGGCATTAAGGAACATTTTCTAAAATTGCCACCTGACTGGCAGCAGGCTTAGATCCATCCACTGCTTTTCAATTTTGATATGACATCTTACCAAAGTTATTTATTTGATATTGACAAAAATGTTGTATGCATAGTGAGATTTCTTAGAATTAAATGAGTAAAAATTTAAGTACCTATATACAATTTGAAATTTGAAATTCAGACTTTTTATAATTTAAAAAGACAAAATTTAATATAACCCCAAACAAGAACCAAATCAGAACTGGCCAAGCATTGTACATTGTACATTATATTTTTATAGTGTGTCTCTGTGTACAAGAATGACTATGAAATTAAATTGTCTTATTTCTAGAAATTTTCTTCTATAAACAGTCAATGCTAAAAGGACTGCTTGCAAAGTTACTCGAAATATTTTTTCCCAAATATTCTAGTCTTCAAAACAAACGGTAGCTGTCAAATTCTTACTGCATAATCTAAAATGGTAATCCATGTACTGTATTTCATTTGTAATAAGTCTTTATGATAAGGTTAACACTTCAACACACAACACAAATAAGAGAACACCAAAAAATGAAAATTACTTTGCTGATGTTTCTGTATTAGAATTTTATTTGCTAAAGGGTAAAAACAGATTTGCAAAATTCACAGTTAACTTAAAACAATAGTTTTAAACCTTTTTTCCTAGCCCTTACTGCCTTCAGGAAGGAAAGAACATCTGGTTATTTAAGGAACACAATATGTTCACATTTTCTATGACTTTTATTTCTAATTGGGTTTTAAAATTTCTTTTGAATGTGAACAACTAGCTAGAACAATGTTTTTTAATCACTTCATATTTTTCAGATTGTCCTCCTTCTATCCCTCTAACTTCATTTTGCGGATTGTTTTTGGAAATCTGCTTAGTAGTTCTAATATGATAAAGACAAGAAAATGAGAATTAGGGCTGTGGTCTGAAGAGCGAAGTATAGAAGTTGTATTTACCATGTGCAGAGTATAGGATGCTAAAAACAGATATTTGATAACCAGTCTTTATAAGGCATACATTTTCAAAAACTTGAACTAGTTCCTGGGCCACTTACATATATGGCAGTTTCACTTATTACAGATGAAGAATTTGTATGAGAAATATGTAAGTAGAAGTCCACTATTTTTAAAACTAATAAAGTCACAGTTCCTGCATGGAAAGGTGGTCTGAAGATGGGTCATTGCTGGTCTGCCACTAAAAAGCTGTGTGACCTTAAATAAGTCTCTAAGCTTCATCTTTATACTCACTTTTTCATCTATGAAAGGAAAAGTTGGATAAGACTGTCTAGGTTCTTTGCAGTTCTAAAACTCTGACAGCCTAAGGGAATTAAATTAACTAGATTCTTTGCTATGTCTTCTGTATTCCGTAATACATGATGGTAGTAACAGGATTTTAAATAATTCTGATATACAGCAAATTAAGGAACTAGATGCTCTTTACGTTCAAGTTGTATAATTAATTCACTATCTTGATAAAAATGGCAGCTGAAAAATATACCATTGGCTATGGCTTTTGTGGAATGTTCCAGAAATATGCTAGATGACGTCCAACTAGATTAGAGTCAGTGTGGTGAACTGGAATGAGGCATGGCATTTGAATCAGAAATCCATTCTATCACTATTTCCTTTATACCAAGATATGCAGGACACAAAGCTGAGTGCTAAAAAATGAGCAGGATCCAGTCCTAAGGCGTAGTAACTGACAAAACACACATGCATATAGATAAAATACGAGGTGCCGTGGGTACTCAAAGGGGAGGACATGTCCTATCTGAACCTGAAAATTGTTTCATGGGGGATGTAGAACAGATGCCAGGAATCCGAGGAGGGAATGAATAGACAGAACAGTCATGATGCCACTCTAGCTGGCTTGGGAGCTTATAAGCTTTTTGACCTTGGGAAAGTCACATAAACTTAACCTCTCCCTACTGAAAAAAGTGAGGAAAGATAACCTGCTCTGCCTACCTCATAGGGTTGTTGATTAATGTCAGTGTGTTTGGAAAACTATGAAGGAGTATGATCCTGTTATTATAGTTTTTAGGCCTACTTTTTTCAGTCTATTCAAATAAGAAATCTTTCCACAGTAAAGGCTATCTCTGATATAAAACAATTAGAATCTTATGTCTCAAGCTATACTTGCAGAATGTATTCTCAACTAAGCAATTTAGGGATGACGGTAGGACAAAGTGCTTTTCTGAAGGCTGACAACGAACCTACTAAGGCTCAGAGTTCCTTGTTCATTTTTATTTTACTGAACCTGTTAGCAACATTCAACACTATAGTCATATGAAACTAGGAAATGGGAAAATATGCTTTCATGTCTCAAATCTCATCTTTCTACTAGTTAATTTCATTGAGAATTGTGTGTTTAAATACTTACTCTGATCTATGTGACTCAGGAATGATTACAGTATTTTGAGTGTTTCACTGTTGCTATTAATAGAAAACATTTAAAGCACTATGATGTCTGAATTTTCAGAGGCTATAGGCAGGGGTACTAGTACCATCTTTCCCTCTTTTTTTCCCCCCTTAGCATAAATGGTCTCTTTTGTGACTTTATAATTGACAATTAACAACACTGAAAACTGTCCACTTGTGGATTTCTATAATATAGATAAATTTACTGTTTTTCTCACTTCACTTTTGCAGCACTGGGTTGGACCTTGTTAGTTCATTGTAATGGCGGCAGGAAGCAGATGAATCCTAAGTAGACAGGGATGGGTCCCTGGTGAAACCTGACCTTCAAGTCAAAGACAGTTTAAAGCCTAGCTACAAGTCCCGGGGTAAATCCACGGACTGGTTTGAAAACCTCTCTTCCTGTTTTGCATGCTTTTCTCTGATTGAATCCAACCCTTCACCTATTTTACATACACCTACCCTTTCCTAATTGGTTTTTTACACTGCTGTGCCCACCTCTAAGTGGTGCCTTTGTTTTAGCCTTTTTTTGCATACTCACAAACCAATCAGCACACACTTCCTATTGTGAGCCCATAAAAGCCCCGGACCTAGCCACACGGAGAGAAACCACCCAACGTTGGGTAGAGGACCACCCTTGCATCCCCTCTCCACTGAAAGCTGTTTCACCATCAATAAACATTTTCTCCACCCTCCTCACCCTTCAATAGTCAGCATGATCTTGCTCTTGGATGCAGGACCAGAACATAACAACTGTGGTCCTCTGCCCTCTGCTGGCAGAGGGTAGTGACTTCATGTGATGGGAAGCAGCAGCAAGGCTGAACCAGCCCTGGAGCCATGAGCCAGAGTGAGGCAAGGGGCTGACAGAGCTATTAACACGCTGCTGTCCACTGGGCTGCAGACAGTAGGACTAAAAGAGCTAATCAGCATGCTGTAACACCCCCTCTGGGACTTCGGGGTTGTGGGCACTGCTGCCTGGACACCACTGTGTTCATGATGCCAGAGTCTACCGCAGGAGTGGTTTGCAACATACTTGGTCCAGCTGCAAGCCCTGCATGGAGCCCAAGTCTGTGCTGGCACTCAGAACAGCTGGCTAGACCCTGCCCTTGCTTGCTCACGTACCACCTCCCATTGGCAGCTGAGCACACACTCACTGCAGCCACAGGATCCAGGCTGGTGTGCAAACCAGGCATGGTCCAGTGGGCCGAGTGGATGGGGTGCCTCCTATGGCAGGCCCAGGGCTGAGTGAGGCTCTGGGTGGGAATGTCACTGGCTGTGGAGGTCCCCAGCTGGCAGACTGACTGAGGGAGATCCTGCATCAATTCAAAGTCAGTTCCTGACCATCCTGGCCAACACAGTGAAACCCTATCTCTACTAAAAATACAAAAATTAGCTGAATGTGATGGTGGGCACCTATAGTCCCAGCTACTCAGAAGGTTGAGGAAGGAGAATCGCTTGAACCTGGGAGGCGGAGCTTGAAGTGAGCCAAGATCATGCCACTGCACTCCAGCCTGGGCGACAGAGCGAGACTCCGTCTCCAAAAAAAAGAAAAAGAAAAAGTCAATTCTTCAAAGACAAAGGATGTTCTGCTTAAACAGGTCATCAGAGACAATTTAATTCAACCTCCAGATATTACAAAAGAGAAGCCCAAGGCTCAGCAAGCATAATTTTTCCAAAATAATGAAGATGTTGGTAGCAGAGCCAAGGTTTGACCCAAGGTCCCAATTCCTAACTCAGGTTCCTTGCGGAACACTACACTGCCACAGAACCATATTAACATGTGTGTCAAGTGACTTTAGTTACTACTTAAAATCTGTAAAATGATATTAATGGGTCAGCCATGTATACACTTAACTATATCTACCACTTTGCTGGTTACAATATTTTTGTTTGGCTCAAAAGTAGCATCTGTGAAAGCCCCTTTTTAAAGGCTACACAGCTTTCTTTACTTTTCCCATAGATATCATCATTCCATGAACTTATTCTACTGAGCCTTTTAAACACGGCTCCCTCATCATGCCCAATTTTTTATGTCTCAGGAATATCAGTTTAAGGTGATTGTACTGATCATTAAGACTCTGAATGTGAAGGTGGTGAATTCCCTTTTTTAGATACCCTATTATTTTTTTCTCTTAAACCTTAAAGAGTCTATATTTTAATGCTTGTAGAATTCGCTTCATTATATGTACACGACTTTATCGAGATAAAAAGTACTCCATTAAAATCATACTAATATGAAAGGGTATTTAGGTTCCACTAATAAACATTGATAAACTTCGTATAAAGAATTCTGAAGCTGGATGAGTGAGTGATTCACAGAAATATCAACCATATTTAGCTAGGGAAAAATTACCAAGATCGATAGGTTTTGAAAACATATTCATTTCTTCCTTCGATTAAAACAAACAAATCATGCAAGTAGAAAATTCAAATTGCTATTTTAGCAATGTTTTCCACTCTGTATGATTCTAAAAATTCCTAACGCTAAGCTGATAGAATTTTCCATAAGTTTGTAGACCAAAACTCATATCTCATTGACCGGTAACCTCATTCTTTAATCTTATTTTACAGATATTTTGTCATCTTCTGGGGTTTTTTTTGGGGGGTAGGGAGTATACAGTCACACAACTTACAAATACATATGTACATAAAATATAAATATGGAACTTTCAGTTTTCATAGTCAGATTCGTAAGCCTTACCAGAAAAAAGTATGCTTCCTTATGCATCAGAGAAATAATGGATTATATTTCTGATGCTTAATGAAACTGCTTTGTGTAAGAGAAATGATATGAAAGTTCATAAATTTACAGAACAGATACAGGCATAAGGAAGTAAATTCTTTTAAATCAATCAAAAAATAAAAGATATACTAAAAGGTTGAAGTCAACAACCAAGGAAAGGACAGAAATCCTTTAGATTCTAAATTTACATTAAACTTGGAGGCCCCAGTTGATCAGACAGAGCTTTGGCAATGGAACCCACAGACAGACTGACTGACTCAGAGACAGTTCGACAACTGCCAACATGACTGTTGGAAGGGTTGCCAAAGAGCCAAAGGCTGGGATTACCATCCAATGCCTGGCATTCTGATATTCGTGTTTGAAGCTTTCTCTCTTATACTTCTTCCAATATTTTTGTTTGGCTCAAAAGTAGCAAGGATTCACAGATTTTTTTAGATCATTAAATGTTCTTATTTTCAAGAAATATAACATTAGTTGTAAAAGAGCACACTTTTTCTCTGAAGTGTAAAGAAAATTTTGGTGAATTGCTTTACGCTCAAATAGAGAAATCAGTGTTAAAGTCTGTTTAAATCTTTATTTTATTACTCTTAACCCCTCAAATAAGAAATATTAATACATATCATAATATAAAATAATTTAGTGTTTCATTGTATCCACTCTTATGGAACTGGTCCTTTATATAAAGCTACTTTCTTGATCTTCATATGGCCCCCAAGGTTCTACTTGGATAAATAAACCCCTGTGGGGGGTACCAATGACAATATAGTTTGGCTATAAGGAGTGGTAGTTCCTCAACTATTTCCTTGACTTGTGAGGAAGGGAAAAGCATAGAACAACCTTCTGTGGGAAAAGAAACATGTGTTCCAGTTTCTTATGGCAAGGTCCACTTAATTTGCCTGCTGAATTGCTGGCTAATGAGGTATGTGAGTTTTGGCCTACAACTTCAGGCAAATGCTACCATTAGGCAATTCATCAACTATTAGGCAAACTCCACATTCGGAATTCTTAGACTCTACACAGAGAAGTCTATTTTTCACCCAACTTAAAATTATGTATATCCTACTGGGGAAGCTTACCTTTGGGTCTCTAAGGAACAGAGCCTTAAGAATCAGTGAGTGTACATCCCCGATGAATGGGTAATGCATCAGAAGGCCGAGACAGGTCTGGTAGTTACTAGAGATCACTAAATAAGAGGAAAAAATAATTCAGATGCAATACTATTTAAGATACTCTGCATTGCTGAGAATATAAAAACTAACAACTCAGAGTCAATGAAAGCAAACCAATAACTCAACTGATTTGATAAAAGGAAGTAGAAAGAAGGGATCTTTACTAAATTGCCTTTGAAGGAACACACTGTATTGTTAACTGCAATCTAATGTATTAGCACTTATCCTCAAGGGGTGTTGGAAAGAAGAACTTCATATACAGATATGTGTACATCTGCAACATAAATTCTCAGAACCATGCATATTTATTGTCATTTACATGGCTGTGTTTAAATGTCTGTTTTTCTACTTAGAAATTAGTAATAAAAGTCGTATGAATGGAAAAGAACCAGTTTGAGATTTCCATGAAATAATATTTACCTTAATTATTATGTATTATAACTTGTTACATTTTTTCTTTTGTATGGGTAAATATTATATAATTCAAAATTAACGAAAGTAGAATTTCTACTAATTATATATTTGTTTTTCTAAAGGTAACAAGAGATTTAGGGAGAGAATATCTAAGCAGCATTTCTTGGAGGAAAAGTGTCAAAATTGTCATAGGTTAAGTCTAAATGTGTTCTGTAGCCTGTCATTTAATTTTTTTTTCAAATCAACCTAATTATGGGTGTAACTATTAAACACATCTTTTCAGGCAGGTGTATGTAAACTACTTTACTTCTTGGCAATCTTATCTGCCACTGCTGTCACAGTCAGGCCCATTAACAATGCTTGCTTTGTGAACCACACTGACTGCCTCCACAGCACTGATTGTGAAGAAACTTTACAGTTTTAACTTCTGTGGCTGCAACTGAAGCCTTTTCATTAATCAGTTACTTGAAAAATGTGCCATAAGAAAACAACTGTGATTCAATAGAAACAACATCAACAACTAGAAGTTTATAATTAGAAATAGCTTTGATTTTTAGATTTTTTTTCTTCTGCTGTTGGAATACTATTTCTTGCTATAAGTTCCTACTGCTCCCCCTCCTATGAGCACTATGGGGAAAGGAGACAGGACTGGGCAAAATGAATAATTATAATCTATGTAAGGAACCACTTTATCATCTTCATTTCCATTGCTGCTATGACAGCTTGTAATTTCATACATCTGCTTTCATTTGTAAAGCACTCACTTATCCTACCCTTTCTGTATCTGTTCAGACTCTTATTTGTTCATTTTTTCATATTTACCTTCAGTTACCTGCTGTCCTTTTTTTCTCTAGAAATTCAAAAAGCTAAGATACTGAGAATAGCATAATGGTTTTACGTACAGATTTCTTTGAGATCTAGCAAGTAATTAAGACTTAATCAATTCACCTTATAACTCAAAAAGTAATTATACATTAGTAATTGACCAAGAAAGAATTCTTACATATTTTGTAAAGAGGCAGGAAAGTTTTGTGGAAAAGTTTTTGATCTCATGACACAGAGATGTAGGTTTGAATCCGGGGCTTTATTTGAACCTTTCATCAAGTTGCCTTAAGATTAAATGATATAATCTATGAGACTGATTTATAGCAGCTGTTTAAAACCAGTTCCGGTAACCTCTGTAAGCTTAAGTTTAGTCACTTGGAAAACAACTTTTTGATTGAAAAAATTTATTTGACTGCTTCATTCAACCCAATAATTATTTGCTGAGTACCTCATTCACGACAGGCCCTATGCTAGGGGAGCACGTAGAGATAAACAAAACTGAGTCCTTACTCTGGAGAAAATTACAGCACAGAAGGGCAGATGTGTAATACCAAGCAGTTATTACTACTAACACGACTAAGATAACAGTGAATTATTAAAGCTTTCTGTAGCCAGGCCACATGCTAAGAACTTTACTTACATTATCTCAATTAATTTTTATGACATTCTTATAAAGGTACAATTATTATCTTTGTTTTACAGATGCAAAAATTGGTACTTGGAGAAGTTAAGTCACTTGCACAAGTTATCAGTGATTCGCTAGAACGGCAAGATTGGAAACCCAAAAGTCTAGCTGCAGAGCCTGTACTCTATTACAAGACACTTGTTTTGAAAGGCCATTGTTTTGAAAATCAAGAGACATAATGGACGCATACTATAAAGTATTACTACTATTCTAGTGAAGCAGTTTTAACTATACTAGAAGATTAGCATAACCCAGTCTCCAGAAAGGCTTGGTTGATTGATTAATCATTTATTTATTTATTTACTATGTTTTTTTTTAAGACACAGGGTCTTGCTCTGTCACCCAGGCTAGAGTGCAGTGGCATGATCACAGCTCACTGCAGTCTCAAACTCCTGGGCTCATGCAATCCTCCTGCCCCAAGCTAGGATGGACTACAGAAGCATACTGCCATGCCTGGCTAGTTTTTAAGTTTTTTGAAGAGACAAGCTCTCGCTATGTTGTCAGGCTGGTCTTGAACTCCTATAGCACAGACTGATTTAGATATAAATATATAGATAGAGACTAGAGCAATTATCCTGTTATTATAAGTTGTTAAAACTTTTCAAGCTATCAGAAGCTATAAAATATATAAAGGAAGCCAAATAATGAATTAAAATTCTACTTGAGGAACAAATGAAGAAGCTAACATTCTTTCATCTTTCTATTCATCCATCCAATCACTGCATGCAATGAACATTTCCTGAGCATCTACTAAATGCCAGATATCCAGAGGCTATGCTAGGCACTGGCACTAGGAATATAACAGCTAATAAGTTAAGTTCACTGCTTTCAGATAACAGTATCTCCAATTTGCTAATGAAAATCCACACTTTTAGAAATACCCTTAATTTGCAAATAGATATGCTAAGCATTAAATCTCCTTTTGAGTAACTACAGCAAGTTTAAAGTAGGTAGAAGAGAATTACGCAAGCTGGTTTAAAAACAAACTAGCAAGGATCTGACACAATAAGAATTTAGTTTTGAACTTCACAGCAAACTTTTATTGAAAATGAAAAACTAATCTGTAATACTGTTCTTTCCCCAATATTTATTCTATCAGAGCAGGGCAGAGACATGAGGTAAGAAGTGAAAGACTAAGAAAAATTATTGAGTTTTGGCATCTACCTACATTTGAAATGAAGTATGTTTATGCTTTAAAAACAAAATAGTGAAGCCACATTCTAAAGAGTTGATTTAGGGAAGGTAAAAGCAAAGGTAAGTAGTACCTAAGAAAAGCTAATGGATTTGGAATGAGAACTAGATTAGACAGCCTAGTCACTTACAATATGGTGAATGTAGGCAAGCTGCCCAACTTCACTGAAACTTTATTTCTCCCATTTATAAAATGAGACAATACTGCTTACTCTATCTACAGGCTTTCTGTAAGAGTGGGCCAGCTGCTATGTGGTACGTTTCCCTATCTTGCTCAATTCATCCTTGATGAATAGTATTACCTCCACATGAGGCAGAGCTGACTTCTCTGAATCTTTATGCACCCCACAACTATTCTAAAGTGGTCTGAAGAGATGATTTAGTTTCTCCAGCAGGTACAAATAAACCAAAAAGTGAAATCAGTAATGATATGCAGAAAAAGCAACTGTTCTGAGAAAGTTTAAAGCAATGTGGATCAATAACTTACACATAATTCAAAACTAACCACACTTACAACTGTAATGTTTGTAAATACATGCAATATTTTTTCAAATTATTCAAGTTAATATTGAGATATACTTTCTTTGTCAACATAATAAAATGGACTGAAAACTACCACAAAACACGAAACTCTATAGACTTCCTTTAATTTCTCGCCCGATCCCCCCCCTCAAAATATCTATCACTTATTGAGTACCTATAATATACCTGAAAACTAGTCATACATTTTATAAAGGTCTCATGAGTCCTCCTATTTCCCCCTAAGGAAAGCATTATCATTGACTATTATAGATGAGGTAGTGCAGAGTATGTAACAACACAGCCAAGGCCACAGAGCTCCTGAAGGGCAAAGACAGGGCGGAACCTGGGTCTGTGTAGACTGAAAGCCTCACCCCCCACCTCTTACACTTTCCTACATTCTTAGCAAGTGCATGACAGGGGTATCAGTAGAAACTAAAAAAGTCCTCAGTGTCAAAGGCCAAGAATAGCAAATATTTAGAAATAGGCATACATTCTTGTATTTACCTATAAAATGGCATATAAAAACAAATAATCATAGATTAATTATAAAATAAAATGAGCTAACAAAAAGGAAAACCTTTCTTTTAAAAAAGGAAAAAGTTTTTCTCTAGTTAATCGTACTTGACTGAAAACAAAGTCAATGTGTAATGAAAGTGCCTTGCCAGGCACCTGGCATAGAGAAAGCATTCAATAATGCAATGCTCTCTGAAAAAAAATATTTGTTGAGGGCCTATGACATGCAGGAAAGAACACATAATTACTGCCTGCATAATCTTCACCTATTTAAAGGCCCTTACTATTCTGACTTTCCCAAGTACAAATGGCAAGAAACAAAATGGGATTGCCAATGGACCAGAACACAAGTGGTCAGAGGGAGGCTAGGGTATAAAACACAAACAGAAACAAAAAAAATTTTACTCTCTTCAGTTTTGGAGAAAGCCAAATATAAAACATAGTCATATCCTCCACAAAAAGTGGTTTTAGTCTAGTGTTTAAAACCGTTGTAAAATTTTGTCCTTCTGGGTTTTCTTCCTCATTTGGCTTTGTGACAACTGCCTCTTTGAGCACCATTCAATCACTACAACAACCATCCTTGAAACCGAAGACCAACACATACTCTTATGTAAACACTTGGATACTCTTTGGTAAGTCTTTATTACTCTAGCAGATTTTGTGAGGAATAACATGAGAGTTTTAATTTCATTTTTAGGAAAGAGGATAATCTCAAATTCAGAGCAGCTCACTCTTTGGGCTTGGAAAAAAGATTTAAAAAATTGTTACTTTTCCCGCTTAATACACTTTAATACAGAATCTCATTTAATAAGAGATCAAGCAATAACATAAGAGATCTTCACTCAATAATTTCTATGTTTAAATATATAGCGCTGCCAACTGGAAGGCAGTAAGTAAGCAAGTATAAAAGTACAGAATTGCCAGTGGCTAGCTTGTGGGCAGAGAAAGATCACTGTATTAGAAAAGTTAGAAAGACGGCATGTTAGCTCCAAGAATGCCGTTTGTACTATGAACTTTGAAGGATATCAATTACATGCAAAGGCTTCTGTTTTCTCCACCTTCTCTATCTCATTATTGACTGAGGAAATAATGAGATGATATGTATAAAAACAATTTTCTTGGCCGGGCGTAGTGGCTCACGCCTGTAATCCCAGCACTTTGGGAGGCCAAGGTGGGCGGATGATGAGGTCAGGAGATCGAGACCATCCTGGCTAACACAGTGAAATCCCGTCTCTACTAAAAATACAAAAAAATAGCTGGGCATGGTGGTGGGTGCCTGTAATCCCAGCTACTCAAGA
Source organism: Piliocolobus tephrosceles (assembly GCF_002776525.5). Lineage (NCBI taxonomy): Eukaryota > Metazoa > Chordata > Mammalia > Primates > Cercopithecidae > Piliocolobus > Piliocolobus tephrosceles. The sequence goes on along the minus strand of NC_045435.1, from coordinate 150,574,632 downwards.
GGCTGAGGCAGGAGAATTGCTCAAACCCGGGAGGTGGAGGTTGCAGTGAGCCCAGATCGCACCACTGCACTCCAGCCTGGGTGACAGAGCGAGAGACTCTATCTGAAAAAAAAAAAAGGATTCTTTTTTTTTGGAGACACAGTCACATTCTTGTCACCCAGGCTGTAGTCCAGTAGCATGATCACAGCTCACTGAAACCTTGACCTCCTGAGCTCAAGCGATCCTCCCACCTCAGCCTCCCTAGTGGCTGAGACTATAGGCATGTGTCATCAGGCCTGGCTAATTCTTTTTTTTTTTTTTTTTTAATTGAGACGGGGATCCCACTATGTTGCCCAGGCTGGTCTTGAACTCCTGGGCTCCAGTGATCCTGCTGCCTTGGCCTCCCAAAGTGCTGGGATTACAGGCATGATATTCCACTAAACCTGGCTGAAACAAAGTCTTTTAATGCAAACTGTGAACACTATTGTGGTAATTAAAGGTAAGTACTCAGAATCAAAGCCCAAGTTCTACTTCCACATAATGACATTCTATAAAATGTCATGGAAATGAAGCCTGAAAAAATTGGTGTGGATTAAGACGTAGAAAATAATCAGTAAGCCTGATTCATACATTTGACTCTCTTAATTATAAATTGAAATGAAGGAAAACCATAGGTTGGGAATTAGTTATATCTGAAAATAGACACACACACATATACTTTATTTCGTTGTGTTTTGTGATTTTTAGTGCTTTAATCAGAAATATACATTGTCAGTAAAAATGGCTGAAGTACACAAGGTATTTAAGAAGTACTGACAATATCTTCTCTGTGTGTTGGACTGTATTCATTCATTCAATGTTTATATTAAACACCTGTTTTATTTAAAATGCTGAGTCAAGTTCTAAACACATGAAAAGAATTTTTAAAATCTCAACTTTTTCTTACATTCCAGTGGAAGAGAAACATAAAATTAATTGCAACCTAGGGTAGGGCTGATAATAATGATACATACTAAGGGCTGTGATAACTCCTAAAATGGAAGACTTCAGGGTCAGTGAGGCATCAGCCAACAATATGTGGAAGCAAACGAAGGCAGATACGGAGTGGCTCCTATGGCAGGGGTGCTAAGGAGAAATGGGATGCATGGAAGGAGAAAAGTGGGTGGATATCTTACTTCTATATGAGGGAGTCACCAAGATGTCCTTCAGTGGGTGAATTAATAAACAATCTGTATTGCATCTAGAAAATGGAGTATTAGCATTAAAAATAAATGTGCCATCAAGCCATGAAAAGACTCAGAGGAAACTTAACTGCATATTGCTAAGAAAAAAAAAGCCAATCTGAAAAGGCTACAGACTTCATTCATCTGACTATATGACACTGTGACAGTGAAAAGATCAGTAGTTTCCAGGAATTAGAGGGAGACAGAGGATGAATAGGCAGGACACAGAATTTTCAGGATGTGTTCCAAGACCCCCAGTGGATACCTGAAACCTCAAATAGTATTCAGCCCTATATGTACTATGCTTTTTCCTATACATACATACCTATGATGAAAGTTTAATTTATAAGTTAGGCAATTTATAAATTATGGTAAAAGATTAGCAACAATAACTAACAATAAAATTGAACAATTATAACAATATGCCACCATCGCTACTCTTGAACTTTAGGGCTTTAAGTAAAACAAGGGTTACTTGAACACAAGCACTGTGATACCAACAACAGTTGTTTTGATAATCAAGATTGCTATTAAGTGACTAATGGGCAGGTAGCTTATGCAGTGTGGATATGCCGGACAAAGGGAAGATTCATGTCCAGGGCAGAACGGAGTGGGGTGGCTACAGATTTCATTATGCTACATAGAATGGGATACAATTTAAAACTTAGGAGTTTTTTTATTTTGGAATTTTCCATTTAATATTTTTGAATCTTGGTTGGTATCAGATAACTGAAATTGTGAAAACTTAAACTGCAGATAAGGAGGGACTGCTGTATGTATGATACTATAATGATGGATACATGTCATTATACATTGGTCCAAACACACAGAGTATATAACACCAAGAGTGAACCCTACTGTAAAACTATGAACTTTGGGCAATAATGCTGTATCAATGCAGGTTTATCAACTGTAAAAAATGTATCATTCTGGCTGGACGATGGCTCACGCTTGTAATCCCAGCACTTTGGGAGGCCAAGGCGTGTGGATCACGAGGTCAGGAGATCGAGACCATCTTGACTAACATGGTGAAATCCCATCTCTACTAAAAATACAAAAAATTAGCTGGACGTGGTGGCAGGCACCTGTAGTCCCAGCTACTCACGAGGCTGAGGCAGGAGAATGGCGTGAACCCAGGAGGCGGAGCTTGTAGTGAGCCGAGATTGCACCACTGCACTCCAGCCTGGGCGACAGAGTGAGACTCCATCTCAAAAAAAAAAAAAAGTATCATTCTCACGTGGGATGGTGATAGTGGGGGAGAATATGGGTATCTGGGGGAGTGGGTATATGTGAACTGTATTTTCCACTTAGTTTTGTGCTGAACCTAGAACCTTTCTTAAATCCAATTCAATAATCCAACTTTTTTTAAAAAAGGAAACATTAAAAAAGAAACCCAAAATAACAGACAATGTGCTACTATGGTATATCAGCCTTTGTTAGTGAAACTTGAGGAGACTATTAAACTAAGATATAAAGTAGTATAAACGGTGTTAGTAACAGGGTACATTAATATACATATCTGATACAATCATAACAACTGACACCATTTTATGTCTCAGAGGGAGGAGAGCTAGTAGTCAGGAAGTGCTTAAACACTCCTTCAAAAATAAGACTATCAATTTGCGCTTTGATAAAACTTTGTGACATTACCATGAGATTTAAAATTTGTAGTGACTGTTAAGCAACGCTTTTCCAGAAAAGACAAATAAATACAATTTGCAGTTGAAATAAACACATTTTGACATCAATATGACATTGAACATGCTGTTAACTAGAAAATAGAAAAATCGGAATTCTGGGTTAGGACAGCGGGAAATACTGGCAGACAGACAGTGGCTGAAGAGTAAGTAGAGATCTAAAAGGAAAGCAAAATGAATAATATTTGAAATCACAAAGAGGCCACAACTGCCATGCCATGCCAGGCAAGGAAATGGCTAAAGAAATCTCTATCAAAAGCAGAGGAAAATTATAGTAGAGTATTGTAACATGCTTACACTGGCTGAAAAAAAAAGGCAGGAAGTGGGCAGAAGTGCCAAGAAGGAAACTTTTCCATTTATGGTGTTCAAAGAGAAAGTACATTTAAAAAGGCAATAAATATTTGAGAAATACTTTCCTTTTAAGAAAATCTAGGCCCAGCGTAGTGGTTCATGCCTGTAATCCCAGCACTCTGGGAGGCTGAGGCGGGCAGATCACCTGAGGTCAGGAGTTGAAGACAAGCCTGGCCAACATGGTCAAACACTGTCTCTACCAAACATACAACAATTAGCTGAGCGTGGTGGCATGCTCCTGTAATCCAGCTACTTGGGAGGCTGAGGCAGGAGAATCACTTGAACCCAGGAGGTAGAGGTTACAGTGAGCCAAGATCGCACCACTGCACTCAGCCTGTGTAACAAGAGTAAAACTCCGTCTCAGGGAAAAAAAAAAAAAAAAAAAAGGAAAATCTATAAATAGACTTATAGTGTTTTAGCTATTAATGCAATTTACAAGACAAAAGGTATGTTATGTTTAAACTAGAGACTTTTTTGATACTAATCAAAAACAAAATAAATAAAATCAATAAAAAAAGATGTGAAAATTTCAGCTACTTACTTTTAAAAGTAGGCAATGCTTTATTTGAAGAAGCTATGCTGAAAGTATATTTTCAAAGAATCATTATTTTTTTAAGTTGTTCTAAGAATGAGACTAGCACTTGTCTTCTTAGCAATCACAGCACACAAATCCACCCCTCCAAGAACTCTATGGTATCTTTTGGCCTGGCATTACCCCAAGTACTATATTAACTGGGCACATGAAGAGCTTCAGATGCATTTAGAGGTAGGAAAGAATTGTAATGTGGTTCTGGTACCAAGGAAGCTCACAATCTAGTTGAGGAGATAGAATCAACACCCACGATAACTACAGAAAAATGTAAAATAGAGCATAACTAATGTAGCACTTAGTTAGTGGTATTGATTACGATCTTATAGGACTGCAAAAGTGTGAAATCAGTGAGAGCTAGAATAATAGGAAAAGATTTGGGAAAAAGGCTACCTCACCCTAGGCCTGAAAATAGGAGTAAGAAGTAGGTGGAGCCAGGGGAAGTAAGGAATCACAAGAGTGACTTATAATATGAAATAAGTCAGTTAAAAAATAGTGTGGTGGGGGTATGGCTATTCATAAACAATTACAGGAGTAATGGTTTATGATTACTCTCACACTATTTCCTTATTGCTCAATGTTTCTTTCTGTATATAATTTTAATCCATATAATTCAGCAAAGTGGCCGACAAAGACTAGGTGGCTTAAAATAACAGAAATTCACTGTTACATAATTCTGAAGGCTAGAAGTCCAAAATCAAAGTTTTGGTAGGACCATGTTCCCTCTGAAACTTGTAGGGGAGAATCCTCCTTGCCTCTCCTGCTTCTGGTGTTAGCAGCATGTTTCTCCTAAAGAGGAAGAATTTGTTTACTATTTCTCTCCTAGCTTCTGGTAATGGCTGAAAATCCTTGTCATTCCTTGCCTTGTAGATAATATCACTCCAACCTCTGCTTCTGGCTGTCTTCACATGGCCTTCTTCTCCCTCTGTACCTTCACACTGTCTTCCCTCTGTGCATGTCTGTTGCCAAATTTCCTTCTTTTTATGAGGACACCAGTCATATTGGATTAGTATGACCTCATCTTAACTAATTACATTTGCAACAATCTATTCCCAAATTAGGTCACGTTCTGAGGTACTAGAAGTTAGGACTTCAATATATCTTTTGTTGGGGCGGGAATACAATTCAGTCCATAACAGGCCTTATCTGTGCCTACCAAATCAGAACTTTGGACTAGATGCAGTGAATCTTACCTATTTTTTTGGGCATGTATTCCTTTGAGAAACTGATGAAAACTATAGACATGTGACCCAAAGAAAGGCATACCTACACAATATTTTGCACACTATCAGGATGATCACAGACCCTTTGATCCCCATCCACTGAATCCCTAGGAGACATGCACCCCAAGGAAGGAATGTCATCAAGGAAGGAGGGCTCTTTTAGTTTCCCACAGATGAAACATCCTCTAAGCATCCTACAAATGTAGCTCAGAAAAAACGTATGTAATGCTCAGAGCCTGGTACAGTGGTGTTCAGTTAAGATTTCTTGAATGAATGAGATTTAAACTACTGAGTGTAACTAAACATCCCCACTCTGGAAGCCCCAGCAAGACATTATGAGTCAAAACTCACTGGCATGAAATAAAAGCTTGACACCAATGATTTATTTGGAAAGCTGGGGTTGGCAAGTTGTCCACCTTCCTCTCAGTTCTTGACCATGGCCAAAAATATAAGCTCATCTAATTAGTACTGACCTCCTATGCAACTCTGTCCAATCCGGTTCTCTATTCCTTTTCTTTCTGCTGCTCCCCTCTATCTCAATCCTTTTCTCTAGGAAACAATGTCTTTTCCTCCAAGCCTCACCTTCCTAGAGTCACTGCTGCCTCTGCAACCTCCAGATGTGAGGTGGAAGACTATCTTGCTCCTTGATTCAGCTTCCAAACTATTGCTTCCTATCATTTCATAACACTCCCTCTTCCTTTGAAGTTCATGCCATGCCTCTATGCCTCTATCATGTCCCTTCATCACTGTCATCTATGTACCATATACTGGTAAATACTGGTTGAATGGTTGACTCTGAATAATTGACTGGTTCAATAAAAGCTGTTTTTTTGGTCACTCTTTTTCATTTATTTGAGGCTATGGTGCAGGCTCATTACATTTCTTTCTATGCCTTTTCCTATCAGGATCCTTGGTGAAGTGTCCATGGAGAACTAAACAAAAACCCCAGTTTCCTCACAATCCCTTGGTCTTTAAGTGACTTAAACTCCCCTTCATGCACTTCAACTATACCAAGCAGATCTAGAATTGCTTTATGTCTGACCACAACTTTGTATGCATTTAGCTCTCTCATGCTCTACCTCACCCAATTCCTTGATACATTCAATTTTCCCTAATCTTTTCCTGGCTGTGCTTCCCTCTTTATACATCTTAAACCACTATTTTCAAATAAACTCAACACCCTCTACCCTCCTTTCTCCCTTTAGTCCTGCCTAATTCATTTGGAAGCCTGGATCACAATCTACCTCTTTTTTTTTTTTTTTTTTTTTTGAAGCCTGGTACCACTTCCCAGTGTTTCTCTCTGTAGGATCTTCAACAGTTACACATGGCTTTTCTTGGCTCTTAATCAGCTATCTTTATCACATCTCCAAGTCATTTCCCATAAACCACTAACCTTACTCTGCCTCACTCACAGTGGATAACCTTGTTTCCTCCTTTATCAGATATAGAATTCCTCCATTTTCTGTCTTCTCCACCTATGAACTGGATTACTTGTGAAAGCAGCCTAGTGCTTTCTTCCTGCATCAGCACCAGCTTTTCATTCCTATTCCACAGCCAGTCTTCCATAGGACTCCAGACCCAGTTCTCTTCTACTGCCTCTGGGCCCTTATTTCCTCAATTATTTCACTCAAAACATATTTTTCTGGAGGTTTACTATGCCCTGGGCCCAATTCTAGATGCTAGTATATGGGAGGGAAACCAAGACAGACAAAATCCTGTCTCTCACTGGGGAATAGGGATTAGGGGTGGGGTGTGAAGAACAGACAATAAACAAGCGAACGCTTCAAAACAAAGAAGATATTTTCTCTTTTCATAGATCTCTCTTTTTTTGTTGTTTAGGCAGGGTCTTGCTCTGTCACCCACGCTCTGGAGTGCAGTGGCGCAATCATGGCTTACTGCAGCCTTGACCTCCTGGACTAAAATGATTCTTCCACCTCAGCCTGAGTAGCTGGGACTATAGGCACAAGCCACTATACCCAGTCAAATTTTATTTTTTGTAGAGATGGGGTTTCACCACGTGTCCCAGACTGGTCTCAAACTCTTAGGCTCAAGCGATTCTCCTGATCTGTCCTCCCAAAGTGCTGGGATTACAGTTTCGAGCCACCATGCCTGGCTTTTTCAGAGATCTCATTCATGGAACAGGGTGGGGAAAACTAGTGCTGATTCTTGAAGTAGGAACTCAGACTGGTTTGAGAAGTAAATCTCTTCATTAGTTCTGCCCTGCCTCCAATGTCTAATGACAGCCATCCAATCTTCCTTGTCCCTGCACTGTCCTCTAGCTACATCGTTCTTCTTCCTTACTCAAAGATCACTCTATACCTGCTATCTCCATATTCCTTGTTTTTATTTAGTTATCTTTTCAGTTGAAAAAGTAATGCATATATTAAAAACAAACAAACAAAAAACCCAACAACAAAAAGCTGAAGAAAAGATTTCTGAATTTCTTAACTGTCTATTCACTCTTCAACCCACCATAATCCAGCTTCTGCTCAACCAGTCCATTGAATTCATCCTGGCAAAGGTATCCAATGACTGTCCCTCCACAGTTCCCAAAGTGAGTGGACTTTTCTAGCCTTGTGTTACTGTTCCTGGGCACTACTGACCTTCTTCTCTCTGCCTGGCTCCAGATAGTTCTCTGGGGTTACAACACAAGTTAAGCTCTTCCTTGGCTTTTTCTCCTCTGGTGCCTCTCAAATGCTGATGTTAAACCCAGTTTCACCTTTGCCCATGTTCTCTTTCCATATGTACCCACCTTAGGTAATAGGATCATATAATTTTTATGATCCTAATGTAATGTCTTTGAGAATGAAAAAGGACAAAGTTACTATTATGGGATAGCAGGTGTAAACCAAGACTATCCCAAACAAACTTTGATATATAGTCACCCTATTCTGCATCTGTGGTTATGGTTTTAACAAACACCTGTTAATCATTTGCAAAATTAAACCGGTAGCCTTGATATTGACATTTAACTTTATTTTTCAAATCTTTAGGTTATAATTTCTTATAAATATCTCAAAACTCAGCAAAGTCAAAGCCCAGTTAATTATTAACATTCCTAAAACTTCTTAATCCTTGTATTTTCTGTCCAAGTTAATAAATATCACCCAGTGACTCACACCTCCAAGCTGGAGATTCTTCTAGATTTTCCATTCTCCCTCTCCTATCATATTTAATCACTAAATCATGCTAACTTTAGCTCTGAATAATTCTGATCCACTGTTTTTCTCCCAAACTACTGTCATAACTGTTATCTGGTGCCTTTGCTCTTGTCTCCTTCAACTTCATCTTCCCCATTGCCGCTAAAGTGATCTACAAGTGATCACATTTCTGCTTTGGACATTTCAATAGCTCCCTATCACTTACCATAGAAAGACTGTCATTGTGACCCTCCTGTTTCTTTCTTTAGTCTCATAACTTGCGGCTAGTCTCTCTCTTTGTACTCTAATAATACCAAACAGCTTGTAGAAACACATTGATATACACATCCCTAATAAGCTGTTTTTCACTTCTAGGCCTTTGTTCATGCTGTTCCTTCTGCGTTGTATGCAGATCCTCTTATTTGGCTTGTCAACATCTGCACAATTTTCTCTATTCACTCACAGCAGCCCAGAGGGGAGCTAGGTGTCTCTCCTACATTACCTGTCCACATCCCAACTATAGTACCAAATATGTTCATTTGAAAACATTTATGTCAGTCTTCCCTAATAGTTGGTAAACTTCTTGAGGACAGGAGAAGTGATCTGTAAATACCTGACAAATATTCATTCTATTTTTAGGAGATCTCATCCACTGTTACAGACTTACATAACAAAATTAAAATAAGTTGGGTTAATATTGAAATAAATAAATCACTTCATTACTTCTGTATTTTTTCACATTTTATAAAGTCATCAGTGAAAAGATGAAAAATGTGTAAGGACTTCAGTTGTCAAAAAATCTGCCATGTTTTATACAATGATAAAAGTAGGTCTTAGAATAGGAGACAGGATGATTAAATTAAAAATATATAGTGGTAATGTGCCAAAGACAAAAAACAGCGAATTGTAAACTGTTTACAATTACAGAAAATCATAATACTTTTCAGCAGTTGTTTGCTTTGGAAAGTTTTGCATAAATATTATCCAAAGCATTTTTTTTTCTAGAAGCAGTCTCTCATTCCTTTTATTATTATTTATATTTAAAAATACAACTTAGAGGTTAGTATTGAATATCATAAAATCCAGTATCCATTAAATCTACTCAGATATTTTTCTCCATTTTCCTTATGTTTCCTCTTATGACTTCCATATTCTTAAGTGATTAGATCTGGCTCAGAAGGAAGAAACTTTCACTTTGTCTGTCAAAACCTAAACTATTTGACCTTCGAGGCATAGAAAAAAATCTATAATTTTTGGATAAAACGTGGTACCCCTGTCACTTATTTAAGTAATTTTGGGAAATTAAAAAAAGTATAATCTAAAATTTTAAAGAAAATTAGTGTTACTAGAGGCATAACAAGAGCATCTGCCACAACTGGTATTCAATGAACAAATAAAGAGAACCACATAACAATTTAACAGTCTCAATTATAAATGATTCTAAAAAGTGTATGTTCTTCAGACAAAGTCTTACTTTATGTTAGCTTCCTATTTCCTAATTCAATCACATAATTTTATGCACTTTTTCCTAATTACATTTTGGCTAAGAAGTTTTATTGTGTGAACTTTCCATTAATTCTCTGAGACGGAAAACAATCGAGGTATTTTGAAATTTAAAATACACACTGATACTTTCTTCAAGCTAAGGACTGTGAGACTATTCGAAAGGGCTAGGCACTGGCTTTCTGGCTATTATAGGCACCCTAACATAGATCTGAGGAGATGGGTACATGTCTACCATTCAGCACTGTATTGAGAAATATATTTTTCTAAAATATAACTGGAAGAAAGTTAAAATACCTTTAAATGCAATATTTGTTTTTTTATTAGCAAGGTGTTGATATTATAAAAAGAACTCCAATCTCCTGATAAACATCCTTGAATATTCCCTACCTGTCAGAAGGTGGAGCTCTAAACATATCTCAAATACTGGCTTTTATAGATGCATTTCACAACTGTGTGTAATGAGGAGATTAAAGCAGGAGTAAAGTCTTTAGAAAAATGGTTCTGAAGACTATTCTAATTCTCTCAGGATAAAATAACTCACATCTCCCAATGTGTACACAGTTAACCAACAAAAGGGATGTTTAGTATATTCCTTTGAAATTTCAATATACTACCCAACTATAAAAATTGAGGTACATGTAAATCAAATAATAAAACACCAAGTCTGTTTAAAAGGCAAAACATTTTTAAAAATCAGGAGTATCTAGTCAAATGTAGGCAAGGTCATTAACACTTACAAGCATCTCGGATGTAGAGTAACATGGCTATGAAGATATAGTCTACTAAACCCAGGCTGAGGCCGTCTGCAAACAAGGCATCCCAGACCACCAGAAGGTCCTGCAGGGGGAACTCTCGTCCAAACAGCAGCCGCACCCACCTTCTGGAAAGAAACAAAACAAAAATTCAGAAGACTACTTTCGAGAGTAATGTAAAGAGTGATCATTTTCTCAGGTAACTGTGAAAAACTATTAACTGAACACAGTGAGCAAATATTATATATCAAAAATATAATATAGTAAAACCTAATTTTTAAGCTTTCAAATGAATTTTGTAATTGTATAACTAGGCCATAATCATTAAATGCTATATAATAGCAAGTATTACACACATATTTGAAAAATGTCAAAATCGTTCATATTTAACAGAAATCACAAATTCCTAAAAGGTGAAGAGAAAATGAATGTTTAGTTGTCTAGTGGTTGCTTTCATAGGTAAGATTGTAAGTTAAAAATAAAATTTTCCAATATTTCATGATCTCTACTGATTTACTGTTGTTGTAAATTGCCCTTTTGCAAATGTTTATATGACAAATCCGATACAAACTTAGAAAACTGCATTCTCACATCTCACTTCTATTTAAAATAATTCATTTTAAAATTAAGTGTGGGAAAAGGCCAGTAGATATCTATTTTTTTTGGCCAAGCATAGATAGTTATTTTAAATGAAAGATATAGTCATACTTAATTTTTTGAGCTTTGTAACCGATATACCTGATCAGTAAGGCTACCTTTCTAGGAGTCCTTTTCAAACTTACTTCTATTACCTAGAAAATGAGTATCTATGCCACAGAGTAAACATAAGCAGCTAAGTAACATCAATATATAAATATACATCATAAATAGTGACACTTTAGACTTTCAATAAATGCTAAACTCTTTATATCTAATTCTTATAAGAAAAAAATTTGGTTTGATGTTTTTATTCATTGACCTCTAATTTTACACGTCATGGCTACAATTTCCTTACATAAGTCTTCTTCTAAGGACTTCAGCTAGAATTCTATGTGATTCTAGCACATAGCAAAAGATTAAAAATTTCAAACTTCTAGCAGCATCAAATAATATAGAATAAATCCTTTAAAAATTAGTTAAGAGATGTTACTTCTATGTAAAATTTGAAACCAAATATAACCATCTATAGGGTTAAAGCAAGGCAAAAAAAAAAAATCAAGTACTTTCCTCAGAGAGTAATATATTTAAGGAGAAATCAAAGGTATGACAAAATACTGTATAGTCACAAATATGTATCATAGTTTATTAGGAACCATGTGATTGAACACTTAAGTTTTCTTATTCACATCATCATATTAATCAATATAATAATTAGATTGTATTTTAAACTACATCAATTACTCAATTTCTCAGTATAAAAAATTAAAATGCCCAAGTAATACTTATCTTTTTAAAAATGTTACAGTATCTTTTATAATTTTCCATTTTAAAATATTTTAAATGTTTTAAATGTTCAAATTTTTAAAATGTTACAGTGCCTTTCATAATTTTTATCTTTTATAATTTTCAATTTTTACTCCACTACTATCAATAAAATGAGGGGTGATTAACACAATTTTTTTTGTCTAAGATGGCTGTGTTTACATGGCCTATGAAAAAAAAAATACTTCTCCACACATTTCTAATTCTTTCAAATTACAAATGCTAATATTTACTATTCCAAGAAGTACAAAAACATCTCTAAATTAAATAGGCCACTATTCTTAATTACAAAGAACTAACTGATATTGCAAAGAGTATCAGGGGAACCAGAGACGGGCACAGCAAAAAAATACATGAACTAAACCATTTTGGGCCCCTGTTCAAAGGATTTTTAACCGATACAAATGTTTGCATTCTTAAAGGACTAAAACATGCAGAACATGGTTACAATTATTCAGCTGACACAACTGGAAGAAAAATCCATCAATGAGGAAACTAGACAAAGGTTAATACACAACTACAGTTAAGAATACAATCTTCCCCCTCTTTCCTTACAGCTCAAATTCTTGCCATTTTCTTATCAGCAATCACATCTGAGATTTTATCACAGATAGTGCTTTAAGAACAACAACAACAAAAAAAAAACAAAGTAGTTCATTTCCTAGAAATAATTTCTATACCCATTATTTCTACACCCATTATTTCTACAACAAACTGTCAGTTATTTGTCAACTTCTCTTGCATCCTTTTTGACTCTGAAGACACACACATGCAGCGATCTTCACTGCAGCAGTCAGGAAGGTTAACTGCAAACATCTAGTAACCTACACTGAATAAAATATATCTTTATTTTCTGTGTCAAATTGTTCACATATTTAATATCTCCAAAACTACACACAATGCATGTCTTTAGTACTTTTATATTTAATGTGTTATCTACAATGTGCTGCTTTATAAATCTTTCATATTGCTTCACTCTTTAAGTACCTTGCCAAGTACACTGCTATAAAATTCCACGGCAAGGAGCAAATTCTGTGTGTGTGAGTGCATGTGAAAGACAGAAACAGAGAAAGAGAGAAAGAGATCCAGAAAGTTCTTTGTAAAGACCTCTATACACTTTGCTAAGCCCTTTATGTATTTACAGAAGTTTTGTTAACCCCACTGTAAAGCCACCTTTACTGAGAAGCAATGGGATAGCTAATTTGCAAGTACAGGCATTGATCTTGTAAGTGGTGGCACAAAAATAATCCAGGAGGTAGAAAAAATACCAAAAACACGTAAGAAAAAAATGTATCATTAGATGCCTAGCATATTTCTCTTACATAAAGACTGTAATAAGTTGTACATGAGAGGATATTAAAGTAAAATGCTGTCTCTTCTATTTTATATGTAATTATAAGAAAATTAAGGCCAAATTCTCAAAATATTTAAGAAGAAGCATATAACTAATGGAATGCTTTGGGGACCAACAATGACCTTATCAATAATTTAATCATTTTATCCCAGGTGGATTTAGTTCTTATATTTTATATATATGTTTTCACAACACACAAATTTCCTGTGCTATTTTGGGCTTTCTTCATTGAGCTTAAAAGCCAAGGAAGAAGCTCTTTACAGAATGAGTTAGTAATAGAAATTATTTCAGTAAGCTTTTATATTCTTGGAAAGAAAAACTTACTCTAAGAAACGAGGTCTTGTAAAGAAGCCATTCCTACAATTAACATGCTTTTATTGTAGTTAAAAATATTTAGTGAGAGTTTAAGTTACACTTAAGGGTAGCACTAAACCTTTTCCCCTTAAAGATAACTTCAGTTTAACTGCTTGATACTATCAACCTTGCTTTATGTACGTTACACCTGCAGATTGCCATGCTCATAACCATATATATTTTATCACTTGTGATAATACAATAATTCATATTTTACCATATCTACTTAGTAATTAAGATCTGCAGAAACAGAAAAGAGTATCTGAGGTATTAAATTTAATAATAAACCACCCAAAGACAGGACATGTCTCTATGTTTGCATTTATACCACTATTCTTGATTTCAAACTTCTGTGTAATTAAGCTGCTATTCCCAGGGGATCAGTAACTACTGTTGGTGTTATTGCTCGGTGCATGACCCATGGAAACACCAAGAGAAATTCATTTCTACCAATGAGTTTATGAAAAGGACCAATTTGACTGAGCTTTAAATAAACATAGCCTTAATCCAACTTGGCTGTAGTGGGTTATACATGGAGAAACAAAATTAAATCCTAGGTCCATTTCCCTATTCTTTCCCATTACCGGCTCTTTAGTGAGATATGGGCATAGTAACCTTACAAGAACAAGTAATGTAGAAATGCTATATTCAATTTAATTTAACAAACATTATAAGGGCATCTTGAGAAACCTGTGATAATGAAATGATACCACTAGGTGAGCATTCTTACACAAAAAAGCAACGTTAGATTTTTGCTCAATGGTATCAATTTTGTGTTTTGCTTTCTGTTCACTTGTATTTTAAAAGCTAACAATTTTTAAATAATCTATGCCTGCTATGGGATAAACACAGAATCCAATTTCTGTATTAGTATTCAAGAAAAATAAAAGCAAGCCAAAAATGTTTACCTCTGTGCTTGGGTACTTCTTTGACTGATTTTAGGCTCTTATATTGGGTTTCTTTGTATTCAGTTCTTTTGAAATTAATACACTCTGAATTTTCCTTTATATCAACTCTGTGAAAACGTCTTAAAATTGCAACTAAACACTGAATTCATTACACTTAGGGTCACAAGGCATTCTCATATTTAATTTGAACTTCTTTAGAAAACAAAGTCACAAAAAAATGGGAGTGCAAAATATTTAATTTTATTCCAATTTTACACTTACTAGTCTCCTAAGGGCTCTGTAGAATACATTATTGAAGGATGCTTACCTGTTTGATAAATTTTTTATCTAATCAACTATTTCAATTAGGTCTTTAAAAATATCTGAATGCCTTGAGGATATATCTGAATTCTTTAAGCCATCAAGCTAAACTCTGCTTCAAAAAGAGAAAAAAACAGAAACTTTGAATTACTGTGTCTAAAGAATTCCAATTTGCTTTCTAAGTGTTCTCTGTAATCCATGGATTGAACCCAGCTTGAATTTGCCTTTTTGGGAACACATGTAAACCTAATTTAACCCCCACAGGATATGCACATGAACTGTTAAACATGTCTTTTTGACTTTGGGGAAAATTCTCTCTTCCTTTCAGAGGGCAGTACATAGCCCTTTATTAAGGAAGGTTTCTTATTCCAAAAATAAGTTCCTAATAATTACCACTCATTCCTACTGTAATTTATTCTCCTTGGCAAGTGTTTGAAGCTGTTTTGTCAGAACAACTGTAATATGCCTTTACAAAAATAGTCTGAATGTAAAGTAGAGCCTTGTATATCTACGTTTTTCCAGGGATATAAGAAGATCATGAAAATATTGGCTATGGAAGATGACCATAATATGATTAGCTTTTGATGCTTGAACATTTTCTCTCTCCTTCTCTCTCTCATACACACATACCTCTTTCAGATGTATGCCTGCTATTTGGCTTACAAGTATGGTACTTCAAGGACTGAGTAACATTAGCATATATAATTTACCAGGAAATTCCAATAAAGCTAATGCATGATGGTAATAGTCTAATATGGCTATAGTTGTATGAACAGGATGCACTCTCTGTGAGAATCCTCTTGTCCATTCCAACTAGGGAGCAATTGGAATCTTAGCCCTGACAGGAGAGGACTACGGGGAAAACAGCTGCTGAGAAGTAACCTCTCTACCCTATCACTTATGTGGGTTCCACCACAAGTAAGCTACTGGGTATTTTGAGAAATTTACTTAGAAGCCACTGCTGTGTATGAATTAAATACACAAAGAATTAATGTGCCGTTGTTGGTCATGTTGGGAAAATGAATTTTAGGTTCCATGAAAACTGTTTTTTATTCATACCAGAGACAGTTTTTACTTCTAGAAAGTCTGTAAACAGGTTTTGCTCTACCATTTTACCTTCAGGAAAGGAAATTATGATCAAATAAGTTTTCTAAAATTGCATATAGAGATTTGCTAAAAATAATTACTCCTATCCTCCGTAATCTGAAACTCATTTAAAAAAATAAAACATGTGTGACTTTATTCTTTGAAACCATCATAGACATTTCAAATACCAAAGGGATCTTAACTACAGTGAATAGCACTTTTCGACTTCCTCTGCATAACTCTCCTAATACATTTATACACATTGTTGGAAGAACTGACATGAGGTATAACACTAAGCTGAGAAATATCAGGATCTATTCAGGGATGAAGGTAAGACCACAGTCATTATGCCTCCATAAGCAGTCAATCTCAACACCAACAATTACATTGGAAATAGAATTCCTGTTATTCAAAGGGACATGGCCAAAATCCACAGATGGGTACCTATTAAGAGAGTCAGAAGGAATCCATTCCTAAAAGGCAGCAGGGGTATCTTATTGCCTTTGACCTCTTATCTCTAACCCATAGCTTTAAGTACCCTCTGTGGTTAATTTTCACTGGCCCTCTCTTCTTTCTCTTCTTTTCTATTCCAGAAAGTGCCCTGATCCTGTCTGGCAGTTCAGGGTTTAGGACACTACTTTGCCCAGGCCTGATGTCTGAAGGTTTCACACCTATTAATGTTACTGCTCCCAGTTACATTTTCCAGAGATAAAGGCACTGATAAACAAATCTCAGCTAAATAGTAAGTTATGGATATTGTTTTGGTTTCTCTGTCTTCTCCGGCAGATCACAGGATCCTGGGGGTTATTTGGTATGAGGCAGAGAGTAGGTGGTTAAAAATGTTTATTTAATTAATATCAATCTTTTTCCTCAACTTAGCTCTTCTTCACCACAGGTGATCTTGATCTGGGCCTACAGGCTGGACCTTTCACAGGATTCCTAGCTGCTCATCAATCTTCTCCCTGGGCTTCCCGTCTCTCTGTGGAGATCCCTGAACACACATTCTAAGCAGTAAGTGATCAGATTTATGCAGGAATTTATAAAAGCCTCCTAACCTCTCAGGAACCTTCCCCTTTCATTTCCTGAGCTCTAGTTACCTGCATGCTCATACCTCCAATGTTCCTCAGCTTGGGTGTGTGGTCTCCTGGGACCCTGGTATTCAAAGAGTAATCCTAGGTCCATCACCACCACCTGGGAGCTTGTTAGATATGCATCTCTCAGCGCCCCTCCCCCACCCCGCCCCGCCCTGCCCGCAGTATAGTGCTCCTGGATCAGAGGTTCACTTTAACAAAACCTTTGGGTGATCTGCATGTACAAGTCTGAGAGGCACTGGACAAGGTGACAGATTCCTGTTTCCTGATCATATTTTGGCTTCAGCTGTCAGGGCTCCTAAAATCTACCATGCATTCATGTAAAATGTTACTCCATGAGGAGAGAAAAAGCAAAAGTTATTGGATGGCTCTTCTAATTACAGTAGTGGTCTCAAACTTTAGCATACAGCAGAGGTATCTGGAGGGATGGTAAAAACACAGATTGCTAGAACCTATCCCCAAAGTTTTCTGATACAGAAGATTTAAGGGGAGCCTGATCATTTTTTAAGGTGGGTCAATACAGGCATCTGCCACTATGCCCAGAGATAATGTGTATTTTGAACAAGTTCCCAGGAGATACTGATGCTGTTGGTATGGGAACCAAACTATAAGATCCGTACATGGGAAGTTCTGGTTTCTCTCTGCATCTTCTCAGCCTACTCTTGAGAGTGCATCTTCAAATTGTCTCACTCTACAGGTCTAACCGTTCAGCCAATGGCCATCACACACATATTTAATGACTGGGACACAAAGTATCCATAGCCAAATTTCTCTTAGAATTCTATCTCTATTAATTTATATACATTTTATTTTTGAGGAAAACACTATTATAAAAACAACAAAAACGAGGGATACAAATGTGAGGGTAACAGAAGTGAGATAATACCAAAACTGCCAGGCCCAAAAGGGCATTTGCCCACTCCCCATGTAGAAGCCCCATGATACTGGGAGCCTGGCTAAATGCTCATCTATTTTGTGTTCCTCTATTCTGTGTTACCAGTGAACCATTCTAAGTCTAAGGTTCTACACTATCAACTATGTGGATCTAACTATCCCTAAAATAAAACATGCATTTAAAATGCTATTCCTGGAGAAATAAAGAGCTACACTCCAAGAAACATTTCTCCAGTGATATTACTATCAGCTCTGTGATACAGTGGTGGAAGAGAAATTTTAGGATAAGGGAGTTCACCTGGAACCTCTCAAATCTCAATGCAAAGTGGAAATAAATGAAAACCCCCAAATGAGAATAAGCAAAGGTTATTTATTCAGAGTTTGTAATAGCAAGAGAGTTCAGCTACCACTGCCTGTGTTTGGAAGATAATCCAAAGTAGCCAGGGGAAAGATAAAGTTTTACAGGGTCGTGGGGTCAGGGGAAGGAGGCTTCAGGTATGCCCCCACTGAAGGCTGTAGGCATGGCAGAGGGCTAACTAGAGGTGGAGCACCATATACGATTATTTGGGGAACATATTTGGCTTTCTCTAGGTTGGTCCTGTGGTGGAAGCAGAAAGTAGGGCAAAAATAGTGAAGTAAGCAGTGACTGACCAAGGCCTAACTATTCTGGACTGATTTTGCTGCAAAGGTTGTAATTTGGCTCCTGGGGCATCTTATCTGGGTCTGAGTTCTGTTGTCACAGATAGTGTTGCCATTGCCCATTCGCATGTTCAGTCTTTCAACAAATACCCCTGGCTTCTCAGCCTATGCCTGTCCCCAGCTTGGAACGAACTATAGCTAGAGAAATTTACAAAATTACTTTCCCTGATCGTTCTGAAGTCCAAATGGAGGCAAGTTTGTGAGGTAGTTGCCATGGGAATTTCATTTTCCACTTTCGAACATTTCATGAAAAGTATAAAACAGTGAAACTGAAATCCCATTCATCAGTAGAGAGAAGTTGCAGACCCCTTTGAGAATGTAATCAAGCATATGAGCCCTCTCTTCTGAAAAATACACACACTCATCCCCATATCATATCTACTCAAGTGAAAGCCATTTTAGGAGTTAGGCTAATTCAGGGACCTTAGGTTAAGAACTGCTCTATATTTATGTATTTGTTATTCTGGATGCTTGTATTATGGAAAATTATATTCTACTAAAAGGAATTCCCAGCTTCCTCATGCCCATTTCAAAGTATCATTCTTGCCTTTTAAAAGAACAGCATATTTCCCTTATTAAAGGCTCACTGCATTAAGGCACTGCTAGTGAGGAGTTATTCTGTGTGGCTCAGCTGGTCAAACAGCCTGTAAATCGGCACTATCTTGGGAAAATGCCCATGACTTGGCAATACTCATCTTCACTGACCTGGGGGTGGAAAGGCTGAGGTTGGGAAAGGATGAACTTTCTTCACTGACTTCTTTTCCTGGTTCATGCCAGCCCTGATTTGATCATAAGACTGGTATGAAAAATTGAGAATCTTCATTTAACAAATATTTCTTAACTTCAACAGTGTGGCAGATACTGTGCTTGGCCATAGACTGAACGCTATGCTGACAATTCTTAATCACTAACTGGAAAAATTTATTCAAAATAAAATTTTAACTCAATAATAATCCCATCAATCTGGTTTACCACAGTTACTCTGCATTTTTCTGTGCCCCCTCCATACTAAACCCCCCAACTAGGATGTAGTCAGGGAATGCAAACTAATGGCAACATTAGCAACATATAATTAGAAAGGTAAAAACAATTTAAAACATTACTAAATACATTTCAAAGCCAAGTATTAATGGTTTTTGGATTATCCACCATCTGGGATTATGCATGTCCCAGTTACTATCCATTAATTCAGATAATCAAGAGCTGACTGTATCTGCATGGGGCCTAGGTAACTCGCAAGAAGGAAGGGAGAGACAGGGAGGGGAAAAGGAAACTGTGAAGGAGACATGAAGGGAAAGGGCAGTCAAACCCACCACATTCACTACTTTGAGAATATGGGTTTGGTTAGAAATCTAAAAGTCCAGCTCAAAATGTCACAAATTACGTTTTCTACTAGTGAAAGCGAAATGGAAACAAAAGAGTTAAAGAGGGGAATGGCTGCTCCATTTTATCCCTGTCTGATAGCTAAATTTAACGCCTAAACAACTGTACAATCAATTATATGTATGTGTATATATAATTTTTTAAGGACAAATATATAATAACCAAGGAAAATGTATTTTTTAATGCACAGAATATCACAACTCAATGTTTTAAAATAATCATACACAATTTCTGATAATGGCAAATACCATGCGTTTATATCAACTTTTTGATTTTTAAAAGTACTACCACATTTGATCTTCAAATAAGCCTGAGCTCTATAAAAGCAAATGGTCTGTGGAATGCATGCATTAGAACCACTTGGGGGGAAAACTCTTGCATGTTTCAGAGATACACAGGTGATTTCTTTGCTCAGCCCCCAATTTGTAATTACTGACCCAAAGAAGCTGGGCAGGAACAGGCATTTTACAGATACATCAACAAAGGAACATGCGCAACCTGAGGTCACATTTCATCCAAAGGCAGATTATACAATGATACTGTAACAACTAGCCCAGTGTTTTTTCTATTCTTTTACATTTTCTCTAATTTCCAAAGGATAGTTAATTCAGGTATGTATTTTTAAAATCACCTCTCCACATTAACGTGGAGAATCACAGGGTTCGGAATGCATAGTATCTACTATTGCTATGTTATCTGTGTGGTAGCTGGGTTTTTCTGGGTAGAAGACATGGTGCTTTCTGAAGGACTTATTTTGATGAATTGCAATCTGCTAGTTCATGAGTACCCCAGTTAAAATACAGTGGTAATTACAGCTATAGGACCCTACAAGATTTAGAGGGTTTCTTTTCAGGGAAACTCATTAAGGAAACTATAAAGAACTAAGAACTTACAAAGAAAAATTAATTGCCACTTTTGGTCAGCCAATTTTAGAAAGACTTATGAGGTCTAGAATTGTATTTCAGGCTAACAGAGAGAACAGAAACTCAGTGAAGTTTAGTTTACTGAGGGCATCATGGTTTATAATATGTTCATAAATTAATCTGCTCATAAACCAACTCAAATATGAAGCAGCAGAACCATCACATAAAATACTTTAAATTTATTTTTGTCAACATACTCATTTCCTTTCCACATCAGCTACCAGATACTGTGGCTGAGTTCTGGTGCTGAGATGCTCCAAATCCATGATGTGTCTGAAGCACTGCTCTCTGACGATAGCCTCCTCTCTCGCTATCTTTCTCACACTTTCTTAATTCTTTTATTGTCTGTGAGTTAAAATGAAAACTATGTGGAGTTATTGTTTTGCTAATTTATAGGTTTTTTGTTTGTTTGTTTTTGCAAATGGTGAAAAATAACTTAAAAGTATAACAGGACATACGATAAGAAGCAATTTTCCTTCACAACACAAATCCCCTCCTCAACAGTAAACCTACCTTCCCAAGGGTAGCCAATGTTCTTATATAACATACAGACATTTTTATGCAGGTGTTTACCTCTTAAAAGCATAAATAGGAGCATGTATTTTTAAATTTAACAATGATTGCTAAAACGAAGATCGTTCCAAATCAACATATATAGAAATAACTTGTTCTTTATTATGGTTGTATAGTATTCCATAAGTGGATGTATAATAACTTAAATAGTCCTTTTATTTTGGGGACATTTAGGTTCCTTTGTTATTACATGTGATGCTGCATTGATTATCTTTGTACAGGTCTTTGTTAGTGTAAATATATCTTGGAAGCAAACTGCTTACTTCATGTTACCTTGACACTTTAGTTTAATTTAGGATATTTGTTTGCAAAGAATGGTACTGAGTTATTTAACACAAAAGAAGGAGAATTCGGGACAATTGTAAAGCAGTGGTTTTCAAAGTGTGGTCTCTAAACCAGCAGCATCAGCATCACATGAAAATTTGTTCAAACTGCAAATTCTTGAACCCCACTCACTCATACCTACTAAATCAGAAACTCCAGGCAAAGCTCAGTCATCTGTATTTTAACAAGCCCTCTGGGTGATTCTGACGCAAGCTCAAGTTTGAGAACCACTACGTTAAGAGCGTATAAGAGGATATAGTGTTGGGCCAGGACGCTGCCAAGAACCAAGGAAGTTTTAGTGACTCCTAACTTTTCTATCTCTCTTTGGCTACAGGGAGGTCTTTTTTCCCAGAAAGAAATTTTATTATAATGTCATATTTACCAAAACTTTTCTTCATAGTTTATGGGCTTGTGAACTCCCCACCTAATAACAACACTCATCATTTTACTCCAGTTTTATTTATATTATTGATTCATCTGGTATTCATTTTGGTGCAAAATAGAGATATAGGTTCGTGATTTACCAAACAGCTAGTTAGTTCTCAAAACTGTATTACTGAATAATCCATTGTTTCCCTAATGAATTGAAATTCTACCTTTATCATAGTATTAAATGTCTATATGTATTGAGGGTCTGTTTCAGAATCTCTATTTTCTTTTACCTATGAATCTGTCTAATTATGCAACAAATCCAAACTGTTATTATTATGGTATCTTTATAATACATTTAACAGTGGGTTCATTCCAGAACATAAATTAATCTGCTCACAAACCAACTAAGATAGGAAGTATTCCTGGCTATACTTAAATGTATATGTTTGAAAAATTATTTTTGTAATTTATTTCATTTATGCTTTCGTAGTTTTCTATAATTTTATCTATTTTTAGAGACAAGGTCTCATTCTGTTGTCCAGGCTGGAGTGCAGTGGCCCAATCACAGCTCACTACAGCCTTGAACTCCTAGGCTCAAGCAATCCTCTGGCCTCAGGCTCCTGAGTAGCTGGGAGTACAGGTGTGTGTCACCATGCTCAGTTACTTTAAAAAACATTTTTTGTAGAGATACTATGTTGCCCAGGTTGGTCTCAAACTCCTGGCCTCAAGCCTCCCAAAGTGATGAGATTACAGGTGTATGCCACTAGGCTCAGTCCTGTATATTATTTTAAACGATGTAAATGAACTATGTAAAATTTTTATTATTTATTTTTTCCAAAAAGAAACACTTATCAATGCATTTTTTTGTCATTTATGTTTTGCTATTAAAGCACAACTGCTTTTACTTTTAACTCCTTCATTTATTTTGCTGTTATTTTTATTACTTGAGATGAATATTTAATTCACATACTTTTATTCCTTTTTGTTTAGTAGCTTAAGAGTACAAGGCTGAGAATTTCTAAGAGCACTGTTTTAGTCAAAACCAATAGGTTCTGATCAATATACTTCATCGTTATTTTCTAGGAATTTTGTAATTTCGGTTTTGATTTCCTTTTAGTACAAGAGTAAAGAGAGTTTTATGATTTTCTGTGCTAATTCTTCGTTGGGGGTTGTTTTCTACTTTTATGATTAATTTCAAATTTTGTTGTAAAAAATGTGAACTATACTATTTCTACTATGTAAAATTTACTGAATATTTTTGTATAGATACTTTTAAAATAAATATTCTATGGATACAGTAATTTCACTCTCTGTTTACAGTATACAGAGTTTGATATACACCAATTATATCTAACTGATTAAAGGTGAGTAACTAGTTTCTCTATACTCTACAGTGAGTCTGCCTGATTTACCATGAATTAGGAGAGGTTCAAGCTTACTACTATTGCATACCTATGTATTTCTCCTTATATTTCTTGTAGCTGTTATGTTATATAAATTCTGCTGTTATTTGGGAGAGGGGGAGATACAATGATTAAATAAAGATCTTCATTGTGAATTGTAAACTTCTTAACTACAAATTGTTCTAATTTATCTCATTCAATGTGATTTGCTTTAAATTCACTTTGTCTGATACGAATATCATTATAAATACCTTCATTTCTGTTTGCTTTTCCTGCTGTGCCTCTGCAAATTGTTTTGTTTTCAATCTGTTTCTGTTTCCTTTGCGTTAGGAGCGATTTCCTTGTAATAGAATAGTGTTGACTTTATTTTTTTTAAAAAAATAGACCCGACTTCCCCTTCGGACCATGATGGAATAACTGGGTATATCTGTACTGCTCTCATACTATAAACAGCTAGAAAACTGGACAAAATATATAAACATGCAGACACTAGGAGATAAGCAGCACAGCACTGTGATTCCTGACATAAGAGGGAAAAACCCCAGACGAAAGTTGTGATCACTGGCTTTTTACTGGATGTACTTTTGAAACCACAGAGCAGGAAGGAGAAACCCAAAGCAGAATGCATTGCTCTTACTAAGTTTAAAAGACACAGAATTAAGGCTGAGGAAAGTGTGCAGGACATTGTTACCTTTAAAGGAGGAAGCTATGCAGAGAATAATCTCCAGAAATCTACACAAGGGGTGTCCTTAGGTGTTTGATAAATACTAAGTTGTGTATATGAAGGGTAAACTTCTAGAAGGCCAAGCAAAGAAGAAATACCAGAAAACAAACTACTACACAGCAATGGAAAAAATCTCCGAGGTTTCATAATGCTGGGAAATATTCATATTCTGAACAGTCAGAACTGAAGAGAGGTTAGTATACCCATGAAAAATTCAGTAGAACCCCCACAAGCGCCATCATGCCTTGGCAGCAGGGTTAAATTGGCTCTTGGGTAGAAGATACATTAGAACAGAACTTTTAAAAAGTTTAAAAACAAGTATCAAAAATATCAAATAAAAAATCTCAAGCAGTTTAACAGCCTGCCAAAAGTAAACTCAACATTTCTTTAAAGAAAGACTACAAATTCAGATTAAGCTGAATTATGTAACATTCAAAATTTACAGAATTCAATTTAAAAAATCACAAATTATGTGAAGAAATGGGAAAAACAGACCAACCCACAACCAAAAAGGAAGGAAATAATACCAGTTTATCACAAACTCTTTATGAAGATATGAGATGCAGACTCATATAGTGAGGTCAGCATTACCAGCATTCCAAAACCTAACAAAGACATTATGAGAAAACTGTAGACAAATATTCACCATGAATATAAGCACAAACATTCTTCACAAAATATTAGCAAATAAATTCAAACCATATATAATAGGCATAGAGACTGGAATGGAAGAAATAAAACTGTCTGTAAGTGCAGATGACGTAATTGTCTACAAAATCCCAAATAACTCTACAAAAACAAAACACTATTTAAATGAGTGAGTTTAGAAAAGAAACAGGATGCAAGGTCAATATACCATGATCAGCTGTATTTTTATATACTAGAAACAAGTAACTAGAAATTGAAATGAAAAGAAACAGCATCTTTAGGGATGAATATAAAAAATGTAAAATATTTAGGGATGAATATAAAAAATAAATGTAATAGCTATATGCTGAAAACCATAAAAAAGATGACAATCACAGAGCCCTAAATAGAAAGTTACACCATGTTTATTGACCAGAATAATCAATATTGTTACGATTTATACTTTCCTAAAATTGATTTTATAGATTCAATGCAATCTTAATTAAAATCCCTTAATTTCTGGAAAAATGAACAGGCTGGTTCTAAAATGTGAATTGAAGAGCAAAGGACTAAAAATACTCGAAACAATTTTAAAAAGAGAAAGTTGGAGGACTCATACTATGTGATGTACAGAATTACTACAAAAGTCTTAATTCAAGACAACATAGTGTTCGTATTATAAAAGATGCCCAGATTGACAGAACAAAGTTTGGAAGACAAACATTTATGGTCAATTGATTCTTGCTAAAGATGTCAAGGAAATTCAATGGCAAATGGATGGTCTTTTTCACAAATGATGGAATAACTGCACATCCACTACAAAACAATGAACCTTGTACTTATATTTTACATTATATACAACAATTAACTCAAAATGGATAACAGGCCTAAGGGCAACAATTGTAAAATGCCTTGAAAATAGGTAGAAGAAAATCTTGTGACACTGATAGTTAAAGATTTTTTAGGACATAGAAAACTCTAATAATAAAAACTAATACATTGAATTTTATTAAAAATTACAAACTTATCTTTCAGAGATACCATTAAGAAAATGAAAATAGGCTCGGTGTGGTGGCTCACACATGTATCCTAGCACTTTGGGAGGCCGTGGCAGGCGGATCATTTGAGGTCAAGAGTTCAAAACCAGCCTGGCCAACATGCTGAAGCCTCGTCTCTACTAAAAATATACAAAAAATTAGCCAGGTGTAGTGGTGGGCGTCTGTAATCCCAGATACTGGGGAGGCTTAGGCAGAAGAATCACTTGAACCCAGGAGACAGAGGTTGCAGTCAGCCTAGATTGCACCACTGTGCCCTATCCTGGACAACAGAGTGAGACTCCATCTCAAAAAAAGAAAAAGAAAAGAGAAAATGAAAATACAAGCAACACATTAGGAGAAAATATTTACAAAATACATACATGCAAAAAGACATTTCTTGAATATACAAAGATCTCTAATAACTTGATCATAATAATATCCCCATTTTAAAAAATGGACAAGATATAAGACACCTCATCAAAGAAGTGGTATGAATAGCAAATAAACATACAAAAAGATGCTCAATGTGATTATTAGGAAAATGCAAAAAATCGCAATGAGATACCACTACACATCCATCAGAAAGGTTGTTTCAGAAATGACAAAACCAAAACCAAGTGGTGACCAAGGATACAAAGTAATTGAACCTCTCATAAATTGCTGATGGTAATACAAAATAGTAGAGCCATTTTGGAGAGCAGTTTGAAAATAATTTTGCCGTTTCTTATAAAGTTGAACATATATTTATCAAACAACCCAGTGATCTGTCTCCTTGGTATCTATCCAAGACAAGTATGTTTACACAAACACCTGCATATGTAGATTTGTAATGGTTTTATTCGTAATTGCTCTAAATTGAAAAAACCCAAATATCCTCCAACTGGTAAAAGAATAAACAAACTGTGGTATATCCAGACACTGGAATAGTACTCAGTAATTAAAAAAAAAATGAACTATTGATAGACCAACAACATGGATGAATCTTAAATGTATTATGCTAAGTGGAAGAAACTGGAATTAAAAGGCTACATATACTTGGCCGGGCGCGGTGGCTCAAGCCTCTAATCCCAGCACTTTGGGAGGCTGAGACGGGCGGATCACGAGGTCAGGAGATCGAGACCATCCTGACTAACACGGTGAAACCCCGTCTCTACTAAAAAATACAAAAAAACTAGCCGGGCGAGGTGGCGGGCGCCTGTAGTCCCAGCTACTCGGGAGGCTGAGGCAGAAGAATGGCGTAAATCCGGGAGGCGGAGCTTGCAGTGAGCGGAGATCCGGCCACTGCACTCCAGATTGGGCCACAGAGCGAGACTCCATCTCAAAAAAAAAAAAAAAAAAGGCCATATATACTTATATGATATTCTGGAAATGGCAAAACTATATAAGAGACTGACAGATCAATGATTACCAGGGATTGAGGGAATGACTACAAAGGAACATAATTAAAATTTTAAAGTGCAGGAACAGCTTTTATGTATTGACTATAGTACAAATGTATGTGTTTGCCAAACTATATTTCGATAAGCTTGACTTTTTAAAAAATATGACATTGCCGGGCGCGGTGGCTCAAACCTGCAATCCCAGCACTTTGGGAGGCCAAGACGGGCGGATCACGAGGTCAGGAGATTGAGACCATCCTGGCTAACACGGTGAAACCCCGTCTCTACTAAAAACTACAAAAAACTAGCCGGGCGAGGTGGCGGGGCCTGTAGTCCCAGCTACCGGGGAGGCTGAGGCAGGAGAATGGCGTGAACCCGGGAGGCGGAGCTTTGCAGTGAGCTGAGATCCGGCCACAGCACTCCAGCCCGGGTGACAGAGCGAGACTCCGTTTCGGAAAAAAAAAAAAAAGGCATATACAGGAAAATTAAATCACAAAAACCTTGAATGCTAAGTAATCACAAAAATGGTAAATAGAGAATTTTTCTAAAAACCTATATTAATATAGTATTAAAGTCAAGTGAGAGGAAAAAATGGTGAAGTAGATAAATTCTCTATGACTGTACTCATCTCATAGAGCACTAAAAACGTAGAATATAAGGAGGAAAAGAAGATTGTCTAATAGAAATATAAACAGGTACCACACACACACACAAATACCATATAGAATCCAGCATAAAATTTGTTCTCATATTCAAAATACAGATAAAGATAGAACCTGAAATAACTAATCAAAGAGAGCAAAACTGTGTTCCATCCACACTAGGAACATTGAAGAGGGAAGAAACGGCAAACTTCCTGCCAATTTGGTGGTATTCCATTCTGGTCTTCTTCAATGTACATGCTATTACTTACTATTCAGTCCTCAGATGGCTGTTCCATTCACTCTGATAAGCTTTTTAGTTGCATTTAGTCAGATGAAAGGAGTAAAATGTGCTTGCTCCATCCTACTTGGAACCAGAACCTCTGTACTTGAATTTTATTTATTTATTTATTTATTTATTTTTTGAGACCAGGTCTCACTCTGTTGCCCAGGCTGGAATGTAGTTGCACAATCATGGCTTAC
The DNA here is from genome assembly GCF_002776525.5 of Piliocolobus tephrosceles. Lineage (NCBI taxonomy): Eukaryota > Metazoa > Chordata > Mammalia > Primates > Cercopithecidae > Piliocolobus > Piliocolobus tephrosceles. The sequence goes on along the minus strand of NC_045435.1, from coordinate 150,546,156 downwards.
TGCAGCCTCAACCTCTCAAGACGAAGCAATTCTCCCCTGCCTTAGCCTCCTGAGTAGCTGGGACCACAGGTGTGCACCACCACACCCTGCTAATTTTAAAATTTATTTTTTGTGAAGATGGAGTCTCACTATTTTGCCCAGGTTGGGCTCGAACTCCTGGGCTCAAGAAACCCACCCACCTTGGCCTACTAAAGTGCTGGGATTGCTGCCATGAGCTAGGGCACCCAGGCTATACTTAGATATTAAAGAGTCATCTGAAATTGAAAATGTCCAATGCCAAACTCTTGTTCCTCTCACTATCTTTCCTAACTTAGGAGACAGCAATCAACCCTCTAGTTGCTCAGGAGCCAAAAATCTTGGAATCTTCCTTGATTTCCCTTTCTCTCATACCCTACATTTAATTCATCAGCAAATCCTGTTGTACCTTCAAAATATGTTCAGAATCTAACCATCTTTCACCAACTATACTGATACCATCCTGATCTCTCATCTTGATACCAACATTATTGATAACACCATTATCTTTCACCTTGATTAACCAATCATTTATTTAAATTTAAAAATTTATCTTTGATTTAAGTGAATAAATTGGATGGCCTAATACCAACTACTGTTATATTATGGCAGTAATCAAAACAGACAAAAATCTCTGTCCTCATGAAGCTTATTTGCTAGTTGAAATTTACTTCTAGTGAAAAAAAAATGATAGTTATTTAAATAGCTTCTTAACTAATTTCCTTTCTGCTCTTGTCTTCCTATAGTTCATTGTAATCACTGAATCCAGAGTGATCCCTTCAAAGGGTAAGTCAGGAGACATTATGTCTCTGCTCAAACTTCTCTAATGGCTTATCATCTCAGAATAAAAAATCTATGTCCTTAAAATGGCTTTCAAGATCCTACTCAACCTAGTTGTACCCTTTGACCTCATTTCCTACAGTCCTGCTAAAGTACTGCCTTGCTCGTTTGAGCATGTCAGTCATAGTTCTACTTCAGGACCTTTGTACTTACAATGCCATCTGCTTGGAGGTTTTCTCCCCAGAAAAATACATGGTTTGTTCCCATAGCTATTTTAGGACTTTACTCAAATGTTACCAGCTCAGTGAGGCCTTCTCTGGCCTCCACATTAAAAACTGTACTCCTTAGATCCCTTCCCTATTTATTTTTTTCATGGTACTTATTACCACCTAACATAAACTATATTTCATGTTCCTGTATTTACTGTCTATGTCCCCCATTATAACAGCAAGTTCGATAGGGCATGAATTTTTCTGTGTGTTGTTGTATGTGGTTTTTTCCCCATTATTATAAAATCAGTGCTAGAACAGTGCCTGGCATATAATGAATGTTCAATATGTATATGTTGATTAATTGTTCTTAGCTGTCTTTATACAATCTAGTTGAAATTATGATATGCTAGAGTTGGATGTGACTAAAAACCCTCAATTTCTTGCCAGGCATGGTGGCTAACACCTGTAATTCCAGCACTTTTGAGAGGCCAAGGCAGGGGGATAGCTTAAGGCCTGGAGTTTGAAACCAGCCTGGGTAACACAGTGAGACACTGTATCTACAAAAATGTTAAAAATTAGCCAAGCATGGTGGTATACACCTATAATCCCAGCTACTTGGGAGGCTGAAGTGGGAGGATCGCTTGAGCCTGGGAGGTTGAGGTCACAGTGAGCCATGAACAGGCCACTGCAATCCAGCCTGGGTGACAGAGAGAGACCCTGTCTCTGTATTAAAAACAAAAAACAAACAACAACAACAAAAAACCTGTCTTTGTCAGCACACTCTAGAGATTTCTGGGAGTGATGAGATAGTTGATTTTACAACTATCACCAAGAATTGCTCTCCATCCATTTCCATGATCATCGGTCAGTGTGTTGTACTGTCTTCCTACTGACCTAACTTGCCATAGATTGTCCATCTTGAATCATCTAGCAGGCCACTGACAAATGGGCAAATGAGGAAAAGTGATTTGTCTGGTCATCAGTGAGACAGTGGCAGAACTGGGACTCATTTCTAATCACCTGACTTACAATACAGTATTCCTTCTTCCTTATGTCATGAAGCCGCTCAAAAATTTGCGGTGCTGAGTTGCTAGCTTCCATTATTTTTAATAAAGTAGGTTATTTCCTTTGACATGAGATGAAGTCTTCAGAAATAAATAGTGGAGACCCAGAAAGAAAGTTATACTCACAAAGCTTCATCAACTCAAAAACCCAAAACACTACATATAATCCATAAAATTCCTTATGAATTGTGAAATTCTTTATGGATTCTGGATTTATGAATTCTTTATGGATAATGGATCCATCAATGTGGATCCACCAATACTAGAATTATATCTACTGGTTATTTGGTACAAATGCTTTGGTATAAACTGTTTATAACATTATTAAGTTAAGGGATGAGGAAACAGTTTTAAAAGGGAAATGTGTGGTGGGTAACACTGAGGAAAGAGAAAAAAAAAAAGGAGTTAGAGGAAGGTACTACAGAGATACTTCCCGACTCGACGAGTTTGCCTCACACTGGAATGGACAAACATTTCTGCAAGCACCACCTCATGTCACTGAATGTCATCTCTCCTATGGAGCCACAGGATGGCATAGACTTCTGATGCTACAATGAAAGTTTATATAATTATGGGAGACAACTCACTTAGGTCCTTTATAATATCTGTGGTGATAACTTGATCATTTCAGAATTATTGTTCTAAGTCTTCATTACATCATCCATCAACATAAATGGGTTTATATAACAAACATGTTTACATAATACTACTCTGGATATAAATAAAAGGTGATATTTAGCTCTGATGTTCAGGTACAAATAAATAAGCTATGTATGTATATGTTTTACCTTAAGGTGCCAAGTGACCTAAAATTGGTATTTTTAAATAGGCAATTTTCAGTCACCTTAATTTTATGGGAACTTGGTGGTAAGTTTTATTTTTCATCAGTAACTATTGGTGGAAACATAAACAAAGAAATAAAATGATACCCTTGATTTTATGGGGGATTAAAAAAATAAAAATTCTAACAACTTTCAAAACATCACAAAAGTGATTGTAAACTCAATTTTGGAAAGTGAGTTACAAAGTATATTTAGATTTATTAACATAAAAGGAGATAGTTAAATTAACTGAAGTGGCTCCAGAAAGCAGGTCTCTAGACCCTAGTCCAATGCTTTTCCCACATTAACTCCCCCCTGCAGCTTTCCTTGGTCTCACAGTCCCCAGCTCCTTGGTTTCACTTCCTAAATATGTGATCTAAGATCTAAGAATATTAGCAGGCTACTTCCACTACATATTGCTGCTCCTCAAACTCCATAAAACTTTTCATTTACAGGCAACAACTCAGCCACACTGGGAACAGAGATATGAACAAAACATGGCAGCCCTCACAATTCTCAGCTACATCCCTCGCAGTTACCCTATCACACTTTGTTACAAGCGCTAGTTCCTCAATCTCCTTAACTTCCTCCCCATCTACCAGGCCCTTCCACCTGTCTCCATTTTCTTCTCTGACCGGTTAAAAGTCTATGGTCTATTAACTTGAAACACTCAATTTCCTTTCCCCACAATCCAGCTGTTACATCTATGAGGCAAAACTCCAAACCTGCAGGAAACTAACTGTCCTTAGCATCCACATGAAGTTAACTAACAGGTGCTCAGGGTAATCTCTCAAATACGAGTGCTCCTAGTATAAACTCTGCTAGTTCTCAATCTCAGTGGTTGCCCTCAACCATCTCTCTCAAAGCATTCTCTCTAGCTATCCTCATTTCACTCCACTTTCTTTAATGCCTATTTCAGTTTTTCTCTGATAGCCTCAAACCTCCCAACCTGCCATTTCCCACCATCATTCTCAACACATGGCCATGGTTCTTACTCAGCAGTCTTCAGACAGAACTCTCCCATCTTCCTATCATCTCACCTAGAAAATTACCAGCACCCAGGCCCATCTTTTCCACCTTCTGTCTTGAAGGTTGGAGATGAGTTCCCCTTGCTTAACCATTTATCTGCTAAATCTCCTCTTCAAATTAGATATATTCCCTGTGATTTTCAGATTAGTATGTGTAGCTGCTTGGGCACTGGACATTATAACCTGGATGCCCTACAAGCACTTGACACTCAAAATATCCAATGGTGAAATCATGCTATCCTTTCAAATCTTCTCCTGTTGTACTTTCAGCTGACAAAGCAAAAATCTGAATCTACTGCTCAACTCCTGTCTCCTCAATCTCAACTGACATCCTTGTCCCTATCCAATAACTGTCAGTCCATGGTTTTAAGTTTCTGATCCCTCCCTTTCCTCCCCATTCTCTTTCTAGTCCAGGTCACTGTCATTTGGCCTATTTGACTGCATTGCCCTTCTGTCTCTAGTCTGGCCTCTCTTCAGTCTCCTCTTCATACTACATCCTGAATGTGTCTCTGCAATTAGAATGTGATCCTGGGATACCCTTGTTTACAACCCTTTAGTGACTTGCTACAGCCCTGAGGACAGAGTTTAAACTCCTAACCGAAATGGCAAGGCTCTTCCTGACTTTACCTGCATCTCCTTACCATCTTTCCAACTCCCAACTCCAGCCCCTCTAATCACTGTTTAGGTCAAACTGTCAACTCCTTCTTCATCTCCACTTACTTTCCAACAATCAAGTCTTTAATCTTTTGCACTCCTTATCTTACATTCAATAACATTTGTCTTGGTTGATAATATACAATATATGACAACTCTCTTCATCCCTGGCCCCTGTGATAATATACATTTGTCCAGGTCTTCTTCTACCTCTCTAATGTTCCTCCTCTTATTAGAAATACTCTATATAATGGAGATTCTCATTAAATACCCAATGACTGTTTACATGAGATGACTTAAATTCCCAAATGTTTATTAAGAATATATCTATGCCAGGTGCTGTTCAGGGTGCTGGGAACATAGCAATGAACAAAATAAAGTCTCTGCCTTCCTGGAGCTTATATTGTAGTGGGGGAGCCAGAATGTTAATAAAGAAATACTTAATAAATCATAAATGCTATTAAGAAAAATAAAATAGGTAAGGGGATAGTGAATCATAAACAAAGTGAGGGAACAAGCCATGGGAACATCTTGACGTGGGTGGGTAGAGATGTTAAAGAAGGAGACAGAAGTACAAAGGCTCCATGGCAGGAACAGCTTGACACATTTGAGGAACATCAAAGACCAGTGTGATTAGGCAGGGGTTTGGAAAATGAGGTTGGAGAGGTGGCCAGGGGCCACGCAGGGCCTTAGAGGCAAGGAAGAATTTCTGGATACTGTTACAAGTGCTATGGTATGCTCTTGGAGGGTTTGAGCAAGAAACTGTTATAATTCTATTTCTATTTTAAATGGGCCAATCTTGCTGCTTTATGGAAAAGAGACTGTAAGGAGACTAGGATGGAAACAGGAAGACTAGTCAGGGGACATCTGTAATAGTTAGGTAACAGACAGGCCTGGACTAGAGTGAAGTGGCCTGGTGGAACTGGTAACAAGTGGGGGTATTCTGGATATATTTTGAAGATAGAGTCAGTGTGACTTGTTAATTTACAGGAGAGGAGAGGGAAATAAAGGAATCCAGATGATTCTTAAGTTTCAGGTGGGTAAGTAAGTGGATGCTGATGTCATTTGATTTAAAGATGGGAGAAAACGGGAAACAACAGTTTTTAGAAGAAAATCAAGAATGTAGTTTTGGTCACTTTAAGTCAGCACAATCTTGTGGATCTGCAAGTCTTAATTAGGCAGTTGGATATGTGACTTTAGATCTTAGAAAAGCACAGGTAGAGATATACCTTTGAGAGTCGTGGTCTTAGGGATTATACTAAAAAGCCATAGGACTACGTCAGATCACTTAGGGAAATAGAGAAAAGAAAAGGTCTGAGAACTGAGTCCTGGGACATGCCAACATTTAGCAGCCAGGAAGAGAAAAATGAATTAATAAAGGAGATTAAGAAGAAACAGCCAGTGGAAGTAGGGGGAAAATTAGAATGGAGGTCTTCAGGAAATGAAGTAGAAAGAATACATCACGAAAGAGGAAGAAATCAATGGTTTCAAAGATAAAAGGCTGAGTAATGAAATAAAAATTGACCACTGCATATAGTAACATGCAATGAATGTGGTTAGGTGGAGCGGGGCAAGGTGTTGGGGGATGACAGGCTGAGAGTAGTGGATTTAAGAGAGAGTGGAATTTGAAGAACTGGAAATTTTGCTGTCCCTCTACCTTTCTTGTAGGGAGTTTTGCACTAAAGGGTAGTAAGAAATGGAAAACAGCTGGAGGGAGGATGTGTGGTCAAATTGGGGTGTTTTAACATGTGTTTCTTATTCCTTTAGATGAGAGAAATTACAGCATGTTCATATGCTACAAATAATATAGTACAGGCGCAGGTGGTGTCAGGTAATGCTGGAGCTGCTGTGTGAGGATATTGAAGACAATGGCCAAGAACAAACTTAAGAGGGAAGAAGCCCAGCAATGTATTTCACATAGCCAGTTAAAAAAACTTCAGGGTTCAAAACAAAGCAAACCCAATTACTACTAATCTTGTAAACAATTTAAATGTTGAAAAAGTTAGCAGAGTGAATAAAGTTTTTGTACACATACAGAAAAAAACTTGCTCACTTCTCAAAAGGTCTTTCCCTTGAACCTCTGCAGAAACAGCTGATTCCTCAGCAGCATCATAAGAACAAACCAGTTAAAGATGGTTAATAAAGCTACAAGATTAGTGGCTCAGCTGTAATACAGTGTTGATTCATCCAATTCCCCCAAATAACCAATAAATTAAATGTTTAATACAATTAAAAATACAATTGAGATGAGAAAATTATGTAGTAAGAAATGGATATAACTGCAGGAACAAATTCTTTTGAGTAGGAGATAGCAAGACCCAGTGCTTAAACAGAGGGATAAGGGTGAGTCTTGGAAGGGAACAGAGATATGCAGGAAGCTGTAAGATCTGCTTGTGGGAATACTGAGGAAGTTCTATTCTCAGTGAAACAAGTAGCAAGGGCATAGCATGGTGGGAAGGGGAGCAAGTGAGGAAGGGCACTGTTTGGAGAGAAGTGTTAGACATTTAAGAAGAGAGGAAATATAGTAGGGTTGCTAGACAATGCTAAGGTCCATTTGAAGCTAGAGAAAGTGAGTTCAGTAAGTATGGTTATATTTTTCTCCTGTTACTTTTGGCTGTTCACTTACAAGTATGAGTAGCGTTTGGGGTTTTCTAAGCAAATAACAGAGGGAGAATGGGCAAGGGTATTGAGAGGATAAATTCAAGGGAGTAATTAAAATGATAACGCATGGAACAAGCTGGGGAAATGAGGACATTAGTGGAGTAAATGACAATGAAAAAGCAGTGGAGTAAATGAATTAGAAGTCAAGCAGGGGTTGGAGATAAGAGTGAAAGGATTAAGGTGACAAGTCAGAGAGTAGCATGTTTAAAATGAAGGTTCTTAAGGTGGTGTGGTTACTAGAAATATGACCACGAGAGTCAGTAGCTGGAGGTAAGGATGTCAAGGAATAACTGCGGAGTAGAGACAGATACTACCTGTTCCATAAAGAATACTGATTTTACGAGCCACCTGAAGGTCAGAGGAATCTTTTCTACTTATCATCTAAATCATCTTTAGAAATTCAAATTGATGTTAATTATTAGACCATGTATATACAGACTTTGCTGATTCCTAAGGGAATTACATTAAATGAAGATACTTGCTGGGGATATTTTATGTAAGTCATTTTCTTTTACACTTATCAGTTCTGTGAGTTAATTATTATATCCCCATTTTACAGATGAAGCAGTTGCGTGAAGATGGCTTAGTAACTTGACCAACATTACAGAGATATGAAAATGGTGGGGTCAGGATTAAAACCTACCAGAAAACTGAAGACTTTTTCTGTTTCTTAATGATGCCTTCAAGGAAACCCTAACTCTTCTTAAATATAATCTCATTGACAAGAGGAAATACACCTTTCTCATTCTAAGGATTGTGGGATCTAGTCTTTCACTTCAAGACCTAGTTAAATCTAAACATTAAAATATTGGTAAGTCAACTTTGGAAATAATTTCTAGATAAGCCATTTTCGTATTTCCACAGAATTGTATCAAAAGGATTCAGCAAGGTAATTGAAGTTGAGAACTTTTTTATTCTTTCCAAAGTGATCGGACTGTCTAACTTTGCATATTAAACATTATATTCAATTTTTTTAGGGGGGAAATCTACAGATAAGGCACAATAAGCCAATCAGCTCAGAAATAATAGTAAAATATGTATAAAATAAATCATGTACCCTTTTAATCAAAATAAGATGACAGAGATTTAAATTTGGTCTAAGTCTTAAAATTGGGTTATATATACCCAAAGGTAAGAAAAGCAATTACTTCTTATAAGAGCTTCTTGAAAATGGTAAATATTAATTTGATTATTTTAATGGGCTGGTATTACTAAACATATCTTAACAAGTTATGGTCTTATCTGCCCCTAAGTAACAAGGGAAGTCTTAAGATGGAGCACTTGGTAAGTTTTTCTCTGTCAAAAAATAAAAGGTAAGAATCAAATGACTGTTACTTTGGAGTATAGAAAATTATTATTAACAGGATATATAAATGTGTAGATCACAATATGTATATTTTATAAGTGACATCTTTGCATTGCTACTTCCATAATGCTGGGAGCTTTTGCCTTAAATCATCTCCTATCTTCCTAGATCTTTCTGGTGGTCAAGGCAGCAGTGCAATCAATGACTCTACACCATAACGAGAAAGGCCCATCTCTGACTCCACTCAGCAGAGCCACAACATCCAGACTAAAAAACATTCAAAAAAATGTCCTTGGTGATAACTGCTTTACTTTTTAACCACAAAAAGTATCATTAATACCCACTTGCACACTTATCTGCTTTAAATATTGTAGAACACAAACTAAGTAGGCATGGTTCCTTCCTTCTAAAGTTAAGAATCGAAACAATGATCTATGTTTTAAGGAGTCTATATAGAATCCACCTTGAATTTAACAGAATATCAAATTACTCAGGGTGGGTTTCAGCTATTATGTTTGAGAATTTAAGTGATGAATTCCCTTAAAGTTGAGGTGTCATCTAGACAGAGGAAACAAAGTATATTTTCATAATTACTGGAGGTCTTATGTTGGCACAGTGAGCTTCTATGAGTTTTATAATGCCCAAGTAAGTATTCCAACAAAATAAAGCTCATGCTGGCTTCTTTCCTTGTTTTCTATGACTTTCTTCCTATGCTGCTGAACATTATTAGGTCACTTCCATTCTCACTGAATGTCAATGCATATAGCCACCATTTCTCAGGGCTTATAATGTATCAGGAATGGGGTTGACAGTGTATTTCTAGTGACATATCTAATCCCCTAGTATATTATTATTAAAACAGTAACATTAAAATTTTATTAATTTTAGGTTTGAGAAAACTGTAGGTCAGAGAAGCCAAAGATAGCTAGTAAGATATGGAAAAGAGAGATGCAAGCCTAAAGCATGTGAGCTAAACACTATGCCATATACTTTGTAATATTTTAGATGAGCAAAAAGTGTGGTCTAGAAAACAAAGAATGTAGAAACTGGAAACCTGCATGTTTCTCCATTTAGGAAAATAGTTACACCATGTTATTTAACTGGGATTGCATTTGGCTGCAAATAAGAAAACAACTAAACCATATCTTACATATAAAGTTTATTTTGTTTCCTGTAATCAATCAGAAGTCTGAAGTATATGACTGCTAAAGTTAAAAGAGGACATGGTGAGGTCTCTGCAACTCTCTTTGACATTCATTCAAAGTTGCAAAATACCTGCTACATCTCCAGCCATCATAACAAAGAAAGAGAAAATGATAAAGAGGAAAGAGTGGCACCCATGTCAAGAAAGCAAATGTTTGACATAAATCCCCAGCAACCTGGAATTAAATATAATTGGCCAAAATTGTGTCACAATGTAATCCTGAAGCTAAATGTTGCATCACTGAGAAAAAAATTTAAAAAAAGATAAAAATCCAAAACAAAATCACAACCCAACAAACTCCAAATCTATTTTAGTAAAGAAGAAGGCATCAGTGATATTAGGTGAGTAAATAGTACTGTCTGCCACATTTGACTTAACAAGAAAGAAATTTGGTATGTTTGAGCTTCGTGACAAATGATGTGTAATGCACCACATATAAACAACTTTGCACAAGATATATTTAATATATTTAATCATTTTAATGTATATAATCATTTTAATTTCAAAGTACAGATTGCCTACTAAGAATCCATTCTGGCCTTATTATTCCTTCCTAAACTAACTAGATGTAGTTAATCTATGTATATGTCCCCAACATTATTCAGAAAAAAGTCAATGGCATTCTGTGGTCAGTGGTTCTCAAACACAGCTTGCACCAAAATTATCTGAGAAGATTTTTTTTTTTGAGGCGGAATCTCGCTCTGTCACCCAGGCTGGAGTGCAGTGGCAGGATCTTGGCTCACTGCAAGCTCCGCCTCCCGGGTTCAGGCCATTCTCCTGTCTCAGTCTCCTGAGTAGCTGGGACTACAGGACCCCGCCACCAAGCCCGGTTAATTTATTTGTATTTTTAGTAGACGGGGCTTCACCGTATTAGCCAGGATGGTCTCGATCTCCTGACCTTGTGATCCGCCCACCTCGGCCTTCCAAAGTGCTGGGATTACAGGCGTGAGCCACAATTTTATTTGCTTTACAGCAGAACGTTAATAAATAACATCTCTATATAATCCAAAGCTCATCTGAGATATTGGTTTAAAATTTTCCTCTACACCATATTTTTATAGTAACTGTTAATGAGTACCAAAATGGATAGTTTGATTTTTTCCCCACTGTATAGCCTCTACCTAATGAATAGTAAAAAGAAAGTGGAGAAAGTAGAAAGCCTAAATCTTTTTATCCAGAGTGAATAAATAATTATCAATTAATTAAGTGGACTAAATGAAATAATTGAATTTTCTTGCTTTCTTATTGCCAATTTCAAATTTTCCCAATATAATCTCTACGCCTCTCACTCCTATCCACAGAGAGGCCAAAGAAGAAAGAAAAAAAGAAGACTCAATTAAATAAAAGAAACTGAATAACACAGTGATTTTAAATTTTGTAGAGTTCAGGGGTCACTGAAGCAATAATTTATTGTTAAGGCAATCCTGAAGTTTTAATAAAATAGTATTTGTGATTAGTTATTTTTATTTTGAGAATTTCGGGGATGCTTTTTAACTGAAGATGCCAACGAATTTAAAACTTTAGAACCATGTAAGATGACTTGTCTTAGTTAAGGAATGCAATAGGACAGAAAAGGGCAAGGAAAATAAGAATTGAGATGGCACAGAATTCAAAACTATAACTACTTATATACTGAAAAATAATTACAGAAGCTGTTTAACAATGGACATCTCCAGCAGCTACTTCCCTTCATCTGTTTGCCTGAGTACTCTGCACCTCCAAGGTTCTGGTTATCATCAATCTTCTCTTTCCTCACTGGCCAGCTCCTCACAAAGCAAAACAGCCCAAGAAGCCCTCTTCATTGGAGCACTGTGCCAAGCACAAATAAATTCTCATTTCACTACTAAGGTGAAAGAATAGATATGGAAGTGAGTATATTTTAACATTAGCAACAGGAAAATAAATAAGTTTCAATTGTGATATCAAAGATGGTAATATTTACTTCATTCATAATTGAAAGAGATGTTCCAAATAATTCATTTTGGGAACACTAGTATGTAGTACCGGCCTGAAACAAATTATGCAAATATTTATATCTTGTAATTTATTCAACTGCTTTCTAATTCCTCATTTTCTTAACTAAATTAGCTAAAAGAGGAACTATATGACCAAAAAAGAGGAACTATATGACCAAAAAATGAATGTCCACCATCTAAATTAGTATACAATGAATTCATCTTTCAAACTATAAGATCCAAGATGGGCAGATTTCTATCCCTGCCTTAAAGGAATACTGCCTATTTAAACAGACTCACCGAGGGTTTGATGGTCTCATTTAGATATTCCTGCTTCTATAGAAGCTAGCACAAAATACAATGGTGGCAAGCAGTTAATTCATTAATTAACCAAATTATTTTTGAAGAAAAGATAGCACTAAACAACACAGTACTGAAAGTGCAATTGTGGTTGTCTGAGGTCCCTGTCTGCAAAATGTGTGGTAAAGACAAGCAATGCCTATGCTGTTTCTAATTATTCCAATTATCATGGCACACTATGAAAACTTGATTAATAACACTGAAGATATTGTTGTGGCAATTAGCCATATGGTTGTGGGACTTTATTCTGTCACGATTTAGCCATTAGCATCTACTTATGTTTGTCAGAACAGCGCATCCGTGACAAGCTGAAGTTCCGCTCACCTTGCCAAGTCCCCTGTGAGCAACACTAGAGAACTGTTTATTCCTAGGAGCCTCTTGCCTGAGTAAATTTTTCATGTGGCATCCGGTCTGACTGGGGACAAATGTCAAATAACTTATCTGATGACCCATCAAGCTAATCTTTCTCTGAAAAACCACTTAGTGACATGTGTGTCTAAACAAACTAACTGAAGAAATCTTACTTGACCAGTAATAGCTGGTCATCTATATTGCCCCACATATTCCTATGGTCAGTAATGAGAGAAACTAATCTTCATATATTGATACATAGAAATCTATAAATACAGTATTGGAAAGGATATATGTGTACATATGTACATACACATGCCAAATAGCAAAAAATTTACTGCCTATAGTATTTTTGCATGACATTTGCAGTGAATTTACTCAAGAAAGTTGAGAAGATAATACTTTTAATTATTAGTGAGGCGATCATTTTAAGGAAAAAGAGAAGTAAAGATACTGGTCGGTTTCTAAAATTAATGCTAGGATAAACACATACCTTGCAGTAGAAGATTAAAAAGATCAATTAAGAAAAATGAAGTTTACATTTTGAAATGGAATGTTAATGTGAGAAATACAGCACTATAAGTTTGCTTAATTAGCTAATTAATTAATTTTTAAAAGATAAAGCTTTGATATAGTTGCTAGCAGTAGGCAAATTTGCCAGCTTTTCTTCGAAGCTGGAAGAATGGTAAACAGTTCCCACTGTGTTTACAAACCCTTAAGGCAGCCCAGAGCTCCCCAGATGGAAGTGACGGGTACTGGGGGGTAAAGCTACACAAGAGGGAGACAGAAAGAGTTCTGTGTTTCCATTTCATGTTTGGGTCCCCTCTATACTGGGAATGGGTCACAACATGAAGGCATAACCAGTTACCCACGTCTTGCCTGCAAACGTTCAGTTTGAGAAGTTCACATTGAGAGACAATAAAAAAGTAGTCTATGTTCCTGTGGTATAACCACATTGGGCTAGTGGGGCTGGCCTTCAGACAGTCAGGAGTTTGAAATTCCCCGTGAAGTAGGCTCACATATAATTCCAGCTGCTACCACAGGCAGGGAGGTGGCAGCAGCAGTGCTGGGGTGCAGCCGTGGCTGAAGGGCTGGGCACATACAGGGCCTCTGAGTGAGATGTAACATTTCACTGGCCTCTATACTATATGAATACCTGACTTAGAGTAAGCTTATGGAGGAAGTACATGTCTGGTAAATGGAAAATATAGCCAAGGGTTGTCACTGTAACTTAACAAAAGCATCTATTGCTTCATGTTAGGAAACTGACTTACAAGTGTTGTCCCTTGGAGTTTCCAAATTCTTCCAAGGGCAGCTGAAAGAGCAGAGGGATTATTAAGAGGGATATGTCACCATAATGAAGTCTAGAGTCAGTGATGAGGTGGGGAGGACTAGCTTCCTTCCCAGTGATCTAAGGAATTTTATCTATTCACATACATTTATAAAATAAGTACAGCTGTGTGTCCAGTAGTGGTGTCTAGAAATCTTCTAGCAGTAACCCACGTCTCTGGTACTTTCTTAGTCACCACTGGGTCATCTCCTTATAGATAAACTTCTGAACAACAGCCACTGGCTTCTGCAACTTGCAACTTTCTGAAAATGTCACATTAATATTTATAGAAGTCCCTCAATTTTGCATAATGACTCCATTGTGATTTTATTTTTAGAAAAATATGCAAGTAAATATTTTCTGCATAAAACTGTATTTTCCTATAAAACGATGTCGTGTTATACTAAATAACAATAGCTAACACTTATTTGAGTGATTACTATGTTGAGCACTTTACACGTAGCTCTTTATTAAATTCTGAATTCTTGAAAGGTATTTCCCTCATCTTGCAGATGAGAAATTGAAGCCTGGAGATGCCAGTTAGGGAGTATGGGGTAGAGTTGGGATTCAATTCTAGGGAGGATGACTCATATTCTTAATCACTGTTCTATAGTACCTTCTAATAAATGATATTTAAATACAGTAATATTTTTAGGCTACTACATTTAAATGATGAGAAGTAGCTGGGAATATATTAATAAAACTAAAAATAATTGCAAAACAAATATTCAAGCTAAAAATTGCAGTATGAACTAACAATACACTCAAACTTAATTCTTCTGACACAGAACCCATCATTTTACCTATCACCCCAACTTCTATCTTCTTTCATAGTGGTAACTACTCCTAGTCCTTAAGCCCTCCCTCTTCCTATCTTCAATACAGCATTCGCTGCCTTGTAGTTATCCTCCCGACTCCAACTCTACTGCTACTGACCTTATCATTTCTTAATAGACGCTCCATCAGCTTTCTAACTAGTCTCCCTGCTGCCATCTTATTTAGGCCCATTCTGCTGCCACAGATATCTTTCTAAGATATAAATATGACCAATTCTGTCCTGCACTGCTCACCTAATGAATCCTTTTGTGTGGTATCTAAAATCCTGACTATCTGCTGAGACTTATCTTTGGTCACTTGCTCATATGCAGGTCACATTTTAGTCTATCCTAATTGTAGACTACAGAGTCATTTTATACTTGTCAGAAATGCTCTGCCTTCTTACACAGACTTGGAGAACTTTTCAAAACCTTGCTCAATAATCTCTTCTTGCTTGAACCGCCTCCTGACTATCCGGAAGCATATATGACCATTCTTATTCTGACATATGTCCACTCCATTGCTACACATGCCTCTTATTACAGAATCACACGTCTCTTATTTACAGGGCTAATTTCTTCTATATATCAAGATGAACTCTTCGAGCTATATTTCTAGTTAGTGCAGTATGAGGTGCCAAATTAAAGGAAAATATTTAATCTACAACTTAAATTGGTTACACCTACTCTTTTACGTATTAGCTACTGTCAAGGCTGACTATTAAAATAAATTTTTCTTTATTCCAGAAGTAATCTGTATATGTCTCAGGAAAGCTAGAAAACAAAAGCATAAGCAAAAGGAAGAAAAAAGATACCTCTAATCTCATTGTCCGGAAATTATTTTGGATTATGCTTTTCCAATTTTACTTCTATGCACATATAATATATAAACACATTTACTTTATAATAAAAATATGACCATAACATGCATATTATCTTTTTTCTATGTCAACAAATATTAACCACTGAAGAGTCATTTAAAGTGGATGCACAGTTTTCCCTTATATGTATATACTATTATCTATTAAATTATTCCTCTATTTTTAAGCATTTAAATTTATAGAATTTTTCAGTATAATACATACTATTGCCAAAAGATCTTTAAAGCAAAGCTCTGTATATCATTAATTATTTGCTTTTAATAAATTCCCAATAATAAAACTGGATGGTAAAATTTATACATAGCTTTATGAATTTTGAAACAAACTGTGAAATTGATCCTTTCCATGAAATCTTCCAAACATGGGGTATACTGAATTATTTTGGCTTCACCTTTGCTGAATCTAATAAGAAATATGACATACCCTTGCTTTAATTAGCATGGCTTTAATTACAATTTTTTTATTATAAATTTTTTTCAAATACTTATGAGCACGTACATACACATACATCTAAAACTGTACCACCTGCCCATTTTTCTCTTCAGTTACTAATCCTTTTCCTATTTATTTGTAAGAAATTTTAATATACTAAGGATATTAATTCTTTGCCATACACTTGTAAATATTTTTCCTAATTTATTTGTCCTTCAATTGATAATGGTTTCCCATGATATATTTAACATTTTTATTCAGTAAAACCCATCAACATCTCCTTAATGGGTTTCTTCCATTGAAATCACACATAGAAAGGCCCAGCCATACCCAAGAATACATTAATATATAGTTACATTTTTTTCTAGCTTTTAAAAGCAGTTTTCTTTGCACCTTTAATTCTTACATTACATGGAATTAATTTCAGCATATGGAGTGGGGTACGGATAACAGACTTATTATCTATTGTCTCAAATACATAATAAATTATGTCAACACTGTTTACTGACTATTCTATCCTTCTATACAAATTTGAAGTCACCTTTGTAATATTAACACACACATAAGCATGGGGACCAGATTCAATAGCTGTTCACTATTAGTATAAACTAATTTTTACAATATACTTGAATCTATGGACTTTCTATTGTGTTCTACAGAATGGCCTGCCAATTACTGTGTTAGCTGACATTGTATGTAATTTAACACCAATTAAAATTTACCTTTATTTAAGTCATATACTTTTACACGTATGTTTAACCACTTAAAGTTCTGTTTCTTTGGTTTATACAGATTGCTTTTCAAGAGGGTGGTACTTGGCCCAAGAGTCAGAAGATAAAGATTTCAGATGTAGATCCCTCAAGTACCCACTATGTTAATTGGATATGTTACTCAGCTTCTTGATGTCTCAGGGAATAGTATTTGTTTTGTCTAACTCATAATGATGCTATCAGGGTGTCTGAGATCAAGCAACTCAAACCATTTGTTTAATGACTATATATAAGTAAATTTGGTTTCCTCTGTCTTAATTCAAAATACTCTAGTCTTTTGAAACGCTCCTCATGACTCAGTCACTTATTTCAGTAGTCACCTTTAAAACTCTTGTTTCCTCTCAATATGGATAACTGAGAATTAACTGCAGCAATTTTTCTCAGGTCCAAATTAAATAAAAAATTGACAAGCAACCTAAAATTTAAGTCTAAATTTTTCTTCTGACATAGCAGGAGGGAAGAGTAATAATAAGCATGCCTTGGCAGGGCGCAGTGGCTCACACCTGTAATCCCAGCACTTTGGGAGGCCGAGGTGGGCAGATCACGAGGTCAGGAGAAAGAAACCATCCTGGCCAACATGGTGAAACCCTGTCTCTACTAAAACTACAAAAATTAGCTGGGCGTGGTGGCACATGCCTGTAATCCCAGCTACTCGGGAGGCTGAGGCAGGAGTCAGAGGTTGCAGAGAGCCAAGATCGCGCCACTGCTCTCCAGCCTAGGAGACAGAGCGAGACTCTGTCTCAAAAACAAAACAAAACAAAACAAAACAAAAACCATGCCTCGCTTTCTTAATTTCCTGAGATGAAGCAACTGAGTTTTAAAAACATAAAAATCCCTACACTTTCTATCACTTAAAAAAATCAAAGAAAGTCTGAGCTCAGAATTTTTTGAGTTTAGATTTAAATCTAAATTATTCCTTGGGACAAGTGTAGAGGCTCATGTCTGTAATCCTAACACTTAGGTGGGAGAATCAGTTGAGCCCAAGGGCTTGAGATCAGCCTGGGCAACACAGTAAGACCTCATCTCTATAAAATAACAACAGAATTAGTCAGGTGTGGAGACACATCCCTATAATTCTTGCTACTTGGGAAGCTGACATGGTAGGATCCCTTGAGTCCAGGAGTTGGAGGCTGCAGTGAGTTATGATCACATCACTGCACTACAGCCTGGATGACAGAGCGAGTCCCTGTCTCTACAACAACAATAAAGTTATCCCTTAGATGGAATCCCTTTCATACTTACTGTATCATCTTGGACTTTAAATTCTCAGCAAGAGACAAGTAAAATTTAAAGATCATTCATCAAATTTAATAGTTTCATACTTTATTCCAAAATAAGTTAAATTGAACAAATAATTACTCCTATAATTGCAATAGCATTGTGTATTTGCTGAAAACCACCTTGGAACTATCACAGCCCCATGGAACTCTTCATGTAAAAGTACGACATTGCTTTAATATATGCCTTCACTATCATTCTTTGACCAAATCCACTGCTTGCTAATACATTAAGCAAGCGATTCTCCATTTTTAGTGTGCATGCAAATCTTGGTAAAAGATCCTGGGCATCTTGGTAAAATGTGAATTGTTTGTCATTGGGCAACCCTGATACGGGACCTGGGATTCTGCATTTCCAAGTTTCCAGGTGATGCAGTGTTGCTGGTCTTTGCACTATACTCTGAGTAGTAAGGGATTAAGAAATGCCTTTTAAACAAAACTGCCTATAATTATCACTGGCTTTAATTTACCTCTCATACAATTCTTCCTGGCTGCCTTTCTTCTGATTTCTCTAGCCAAATTCCACTTTAGACTCAATTTCATTCATGGGGTCAATCTCCTGGCCGTAGTAGTTAATCATAAAGGCTGCACACTAAATTATAATAATCCTTTATTAGCCATTGTGGAGTATATGACCCATTCCTACCAGAGATACCTGCCTACTTCATCAAAGATTCACTTGGATGGCACCAAGAGAAACCTGTTCTCTTCATCCTGAGTGTACTTTTTACGAATAGCTTTGAAATAAGTTTGAAATTGAAACTGAAACAAAATACCACCAAACACTAGAATCTCTAAATTCTAGACTGAGATATTTGGTTATTAGGAACAGAAAATCACAGGCTAAGTAACATGGAATTTACCTACAAATTCTATCATTACCTGCAAAATGGGTAGAGAAAAAGTATATTAAAACTGAGAAAAAGAAATGGGGGAAAATAATAGAAAATCAGATAGGTGGAGTTGAAAATGAGATTGATGGCATCGGATGGAAGTTATCCAAAACTGAAAGAAAGCGACTTGCTTTCTTTGAGATTCTATACATACATGAGGAATTAATAAATGTCCTATAATGTTTTGTTTTTGCTTCGATTAGTCTATCAGTATATATCAGTGGTTCACAAACCCTACTGTATATCAGAATCACTTTCAGGGAATGTTAAAACATAGATTCTTGGTCGCCTCTCACAGTTTCTAGTTAAGTAGGTGGGTGGGACTCAAGAGTCTGCATTTCTGACAAGCTCTCATGTGATGGCTGGTGCTGCTGGTTCTGGGATGACACTGCAGAAACACTGGTATACGTTATTCTGAAAAAGAATTGTGTGTATGATTCTTCTGTTTAAAATAACTAATTACTACTTTTTAAATATCTGGGCTTTCATTTGAATGATACTTCTCATTTCACATGCATTTTAAATCAGTATGGGGATTATAACTTTCTACCTAGCATGAAATACAAGTACAAGAAGCTTACAACTTTGTTCTGTTTGATTGATGTAATGTTTAAAAACTTTTTAGAGGTTGGGGTTCCCAAAAATAAATGAGGGCAGGAAGATAATCAGCAGAGAGCTGAGAGGTTCCCAAATGAAAATTATTGTATTGTCCTTTCCAGTAAATTATTAATGTCTTCAGCGGCAGAAGAGCTCATTTCTGAGGTTCTTTTTGGCCTTATGGGTTAATCGCACCAAGAGGAGTGACTTTAACTCACATGCCTTTAGGAGTAATGATATGTTTAAATGATTAAACAATCAGGAAAAAAAAATGCGTATCCCCATAATGAAAGCAGTTAGCACACAGATCCATGGTTTATATGAGTACCACAAGTCATTTGTAAATAACATGTTCATTTTAGATATGCAAAGAGTTCTGTCATGCCCTATGAAATAAATTATATTTTATTGGTGCCCGGGTGTTTCATAACTTTTATTTATTTACTGCAAGAGTGGAGAATTAAGATAGAGTAGTTTATTTCACCAAAAGACTGACAAATGGCTCATTAGACACTTATGGAGCTGCAGCTAATTGTACAATTTTTGCTGTTGTTGTTGTATTAATTGTCATTGCTTGCTTAACATGCTCACACTGGTGGTCATCAGCACCCATTTTTTACCACTATCCCACAAACTACTCCCCAAAAGAAAGAAAAAATGAAAAGAAAAAAAAGAGTTAAGATAAAAAGGAAAACAGAACTTAAAATATGATGTGGGTTAGAGAAACGCATGGGAGGAATGACAGAGAATAAAA
Organism: Piliocolobus tephrosceles; assembly: GCF_002776525.5. Taxonomy (NCBI): domain Eukaryota; kingdom Metazoa; phylum Chordata; class Mammalia; order Primates; family Cercopithecidae; genus Piliocolobus; species Piliocolobus tephrosceles. The sequence continues at coordinate 150,525,996 of NC_045435.1, read as the reverse complement.
GTGATAGCCTTTCCCCACTGGGCCACCAATAACCATCAATCCCTAACAGCAGTCACCTCACCTAACAGCTTGAGCCACAGAGTCAAAGAACTGCTTTTTTGTTATTCAGATTAAATATCATTTACATTATATACTTTCTATTTCACCAGAGACATAAGGTCAGAATTGATTGAATATGTACTACCTGCATGTAATGATTTCTCCTTTTTTACAATCATGTGCTAACGTTGCTCAGTAATGGCCTATGGATGAAGAGACAGATGTACTACCAGTCATTCGCTACGCATTTGCATTAACAAATCATCATTTAATTAAAGCCCATCCAACAAGTTTATGCTACTTAAATAAAGTTCCTTTCAATAAAAGATGCCACAGTGGCACACAGTTGTTAACTGTGAGGAAATTTTTTAACTATATTTATTTTTGTGTCAAAGGCTTAGGTGTGCATTAGACAACCATTTATTAATTTTAATTTTGCTTGGAATAAACACCCTGACAAACAGCGTTTCAATTCAGGTTGCTATACAACAGAATCATTCACTTTCAGATACAATCATGCAGTAACAGCACAAGCTCCTGCTTCACAAATGGCTCAATCCCTAATCCCCAAATACTATAGAAGATAGATTATATATAAGTTATACAAGACCTGTATTCTAACATTCAAGCCAAAGCTCTAATATTCATATAAACCTAAAATCCTGCTATCATTAGGAAGAAGTATTATTTTAAATATCACACTAAGTTTCATGGGTAAATATTTATTCAATAGAGTCAAAATTTCTATGCTTCTTTAAAAAAAAAAAGTAAGCAGACTTGCAGTACAATTACTGACTTCAACCTTGGTTCCACAAATGTGGCTGCTGTTCATGCATTTGACCCAGCAATCCCATTACTGGATATACACCCAAAGGATTATAAATCATTCTACTATAAGACACATGCATACATGTGTTTACTGCAGCACTGTTCACAATAGCAAAGACTTGGAACCAACCCAAATGCCCATCAATGTTAGACTGGATAAGGAAATGTGGCACATATACACCATTGAATACTATGCAGTCATAAAAAAGAAGGAGTTTGTGTCCTTTTCTGGGACATAGGTGAGGCTGGAAACCATCATTCTCAGCAAACTAACACAGGAACAGAAAACCAAACACCGCATGTTCTCACTCATAAGTGCGAGTTGAACAATGAGAACATACAGGTGCAGGGAGGGGAACATCACACACCAGGGCTTTTCAGGGGGTTCGGGACAAGCAGAGGGATAGCACTGGGAGAAATACCTAATGTAGATGATGGTTGATGGGTGCAGCAAACCAACATAAGTTACCTATGTAACAAACCTGCACGTTCTGCACATCTATCCAAGAACTTAAAGTATAATTTTAAAAAAAGAATATTCTGATTATATTTTATTACATTACCTACTTCTTTTCTTTAGTAGGGAGAAAAAAAGAGAAAAGAAAGGAAAAATAAAGATTCCCTAGCACTACCTCCTACCTACAAAATTTCTCATCATCTTAAAACAAAGTTGGCTAAATATGGTAAGTGCATTTTCTCCTACCCCTTCTGAATCTGTTTTTTTTCCTCAAAAAAACCTCAAACAACCAGATTTGTTTAGTTTAACATTTCCTCCAACCTAAAGAGAAATATGTTAAAAAAAAAAAAAAAAAAAAAACCCTAAGACATACAGAGAAGCACCTACCCCCCATGAACCCAGATAATCTAAAAGAAAAAATTCTGTCTTGATGCTAAATGTAGAGAATTCATTTAAAGTCAATTCCTGCTGATTAATAACCTAAATGCAGAGCATTATGCACTTTAGATAAATATGTATGCACACTATTTCACGTATGCACACAGGCCTATGTACTAGAATAAAAGATGTTATTGGGGTATTATTCTGACAGCTTCTAAGCCGAGAGAAACTTAGTCTTCAAATGCATTTTGTATTTTCTGCAAATAAAAAATACCTTTTGTTTTCATAGGTTGCATAAATTAATGACATGTAAAATGTTTTACTTGAAAAGGCAAGAGAAATTTCTGAAGTGTTAAAACAAACCTTCTAATTGCTTTCTACATTACTTTTTAAAAAAAGAGAAGAGAAATAAATTTTATTATTTATTATTTTTTAAATTATACTTTTAAGTTCCAGGGTACATGTGCACAATGTGCAGGTTTGTTACATATGTATACATGTGCCATGTTGGTGTGTTGCACCCACTAACTCGTCATTTACAATAGGTATATCTCCTAATGCTATCCCTCCCTACTCCCCCCACCCCATGACAGGCCCCAGTGTGTGATGTTCTCCTTCAAGTGATCTTATTGTTCAATTCCCACCTATGAGTGAGAACATGCGGGGTTTGGTTTTTTGTCCTTGCGATAGTTTGCTGAGAATGATGCTTTCCAGCTTCATCCATGTCCCTACAAAGGACATGAACTCATCCTTTTTTATGGCTGCATAGTATTCCATGGTGTATATGTGCCACATTTTCTTACTCCAGTCTATCACTGATGAACATTTGGGTTGGTTCCAAGTCTCTGCTATTGTGAATAGTGCCGCAATAAACATACATGTGCATGTGTCTTTATAGCAGCATGATTTATAATCCTTTGGGTATACACCCAGTAATGGGATGGCTGGGTCAAATGGTATTTCTAGTTCTAGATCCTTGAGGAATCACCACACTGTCTTCCACAATGGTTGAACTAGTTTACAGTCCCACCAACAGTGTAAAAGTGTTTCTATTTCTCCACG
>NC_045435.1:150465901-150523129 GCF_002776525.5 Piliocolobus tephrosceles | reverse complement strand
CTTCCACAATGGTTGAACTAGTTTACAGTCCCACCAACAGTGTAAAAGTGTTTCTATTTCTCCACATCCTCTCCAGGACCTGTTGTTTCCTGACTTTTTAATGATCGCCATTCTAACTGGTATGAGATGGTTATCTCATTGTGGTTTTGATTTGCATTTCTCTGATGGCCAGTGATGATGAGCATTTTTTCATGTGTCTGTTGGCTGCATAAATGTCTTCTTTTGAGAACTGTCTGTTCATATCCTTCACCCACTTTTTGAGGGAGTTGTTTTTTCCTTGTAAGTTTGTTTGAGTTCTTTGTAGATTCTGGATATTAGCCCTTTGTCAGACGAGTACATTGCAAATCTTTTCTCCCATTCTGTAGATTGCCTGTTCACTCTGATGTTAGTTTCTTTTGCTGTGCAGAAGCTCTTTAGTTTTACTAGATCCCATTTGTCAATTTTGGCTTTTGCTGCCATTGCTTTTGGTATTTTACACATGAAGTCCTTGCCCATGCCTATGTCCTGAATGGTATTGTCTAGGTTTTCTTCTAGAGAGATTTTATGGTTTTAGGTCTAACATTTAAGTCTTTAATCCATCTTGAATTAATTTTTGCATAAGGTGTAAGGAAGGGGTCCAGTTTCAGCTTTCTATATATGGCTAGTCCGTTTTCCCAGCACCATTTATTAAACAGGGAATCCTTTCCCCATTTCTTGTTTTTGTCAGGTTTGTCAAAGATCAGATGGTTGTAGATGTGTGGTATTATTTCTGAGGGCTCGGTTCTGTTCCATTGGTCTATATCTCTGTTTTGGTATTAGTACCATGCTGTTTTGGTTACTGTAGCCTTGTAGTATAAGTTTGAAGTCAGGTAGCATGATGCCTCCAGCTTTGTTCTTTTGGCTTAGCATTGTCTTGGAAATGCAGGGTCTTATTTGATTCCATATGAACTTTAGTTTTTTCCAATTCTGTGAACAAAGTCATTGGTAGCTTGATGGGGATGGCATTTAATCTATAAATTACCTTGGGCAGTATGGCCATTTTCACAATATTGATTCTTCCTATCCATGAGCATGGAATGTCCTTCCATTTGTTTGTGTCCTTTTATTTAATTGAGCAGTGGTTTTAGTTCTCCTTGAAGAGGTCCTTCACATCCCTTGTAAGTTGGATTCCTAGGTATTTTATTTTCTTTGAGGCAATTGTGAATGGGAGTTCACTCATGATTTGGCTCTCTGTTTGTCTGTTATTGGTGTATAAGAATGCTTGTGAGTTTTGCACATTGATTTTGTGTCCTGAGACTTGCTGAAGTTGCTTATTAGCTTAAGGAGATTTGGGGCTCAGATGACGGGGTTTTCTAAATATACAATCATGTCATCTGCAAACAGAGACAATTTGACTTCCTCTTTTCCTACTTGAATACCCTTTAAAAGAAATATATATTTTTTAAATGTTCTTTACTCTATCCCACACTAGATTTGCTTTGGGTTCCTTTTATAGAGTTGACTGTAGAGACCTATGAAATTTTACCTTGGTACAGGATTCAAACTAAATTATGGGATGCAGAAATGTGTTATAAATCAACTTCAAATATTGAACAAAAGATAAATAACAGAAGATTTATATTCTGACATAAAGAACCATCTCTAACTACAATACAAAGCAAAAAAAAACAAAAAACAAAAAAAACCCTACTGTGCTACTCCAGCAGGTTCTCCTTGCCCTTTCTATGCTAACTCAGAATAGTAATTACGGATCTTGCAAGTTGACTCCTGTTTTCCAGAACTATGAGTTGTACGTAAAACATGCCTTTTCATCGAAACAATTACCATTAATCAAAACACTGAGAGCTAATACCACTCAAGTCCAACCTACCGCTGTGCCCAGCAATATATCAAACTGTCTGTTGTCAAACACACTAAACAAACTTAAATACACTGTTTTCACTACAAACAGTAAAAGAAAAATAAGAAATGCTTGCTAAGTAATTTTTGAATTGAAATTGCTATCTCAGTAATCCATTCTGTCACTGCATTTTAATTTTATGTATTCAATCATAGTTCAAAACAGACAGATCATTATTTGGCTCTGGGAAAAGAAAATCCATGGCACTGATAAATGGAGTTACCTGCAAGAGACTTGGTATTACAATGAATTTGGTTAACTTGCGATAATTTGACTTAGAGGTACACTTAAACAATAACACATTTTACTCTTTTAGGGGTTTGTAATGCTTCATTTCCCAGAGAAAACTATTAACATAAGAAAGGTTATGATTGCTCTACAAGAGTCAGAAATAATAAACCTATTTCTACAGCAAGAGTATAAGGTCCATAACTCCATTGGTTTACTTTTTAACAATTTACTGCTTTATAATACACTTTTTATATTTAATTTTGAAATCTGTAATAGGGAAAATGACACAAGAAATTATCTACTGAAATTGTAAATCACCTAACTTCAGTTTGCATAAGTATCAGACATTTACGTCACTATTATATTTCAATGCACCACTATCTGAATGCAAAGCCATGACCTATAAATATGGACTAAGTAACCATCTTGAAAATCCTTGCTTTTCTTATGATATCTTTTCCTTCTTTACTCTAATTTTGTTTTTCTTATTAAGCCAAAAGGTTAAGATTCTCATCCAAAGAGAAAAAAACATTTTACAAATCAGAAAGTCAGCTCTGTTTAATAATTTCTAATCAGTGGAGATGTCAAAGTACTTTATATAAGAAGATGAGAAGAGAAATGGAAACAGTAGAGTTTAACAAACAGATCAGGCATTTATTACCAGCAAGCTCCATTATGGATTTCTGAGCTTTGTAAGCCAAGCTCCCCGAAGTGTAATTAAATTTTTATTTATAATGGGTTTGTGTCTGTTAACTTCATGTTGCCTATGCTTGTTTCCCTCACATATGCTCATATACACCAATGCAAAATAGCATTCCATGTCTTCTATTAGACAGTACATGTTGATGATTTTTCATCTAAAATATCAAAATTGAACATTAACAAAATATGTACATAAAAAAAGACATGGTATGTAGCGGCTAAGACAGACTATATACACATGAGCACATTACTCTTTCACAGACTCAAACATTTTTCACAGCCTTATGCAGTAAAGGATACTACAAATCTAATCAAAAGGATATAAGGATGCTACACAGCCAACTACATGTTTGATACTGCTAGCGATATCAAAGATTAGTATAAATGCAACTGGAAAAAAGGACTGAAGTTCACCCAAAGCCAATGTACTCTTACCCATTTGAGGAGTTTCTTCATTTACAAACCTCTCCTTCTGATAGAGTTTATCACTTTTGTTTTATCATTAATCCCTTCCTCTTCTCATATAGGTATAAACCCCTGTATACTTTACACCTTCTTTTAAATGCTTAATATAAGTAACCACAGGAGAATCTCTTCTCCCCTTGAAAAACTGCCAATAAAGATGTCAGCTATTGAGTATATTTGTGGCGTCTCCAGCAGCTGCTGTTAAATACCAGCTGGTCTAGCTGTTTAAAATTACCTCCGAGTTGGTATTATAAAGATGCCTGGGCAGCGTTGCTGTATTAATGGATTATTGAGTGAGCGATGAAAACCTTGGCCAGCTGATGCGTTTTATTACAGTTAGGCTTTATGATGTGTAATCACTGTAATTTTTACAACTAGAGGAAATATGAAAAAAGGAGTTAAAAAAAAACCCATAGAAACTGATTTAACTAGATTATTCCTATCATTCTGTTTCCTAGAAGAAGTCAAAGTGCGTAATTACTGTGTATAGATATACAGGTATGAACTTATACACACAATTTATCCATCCATATGGATGTGTTTTCAACAATATAGGCAAGCAGAGAATGCACATGGACAAATTCAGTATGCACACAATTTGTGAGAATAGACATTTGCTGTTGCCTGCCAAACCACCCAATTGGCTACAATGGGATCACATGACCTAAAATAGTTTTGAACTATTCACCAGCTGGGCAATAGCTGAAAATCCAAAACTGGCCAACTGGACTGTAGTTTGCAATCCAAGGGATGGGATCATTTCACTCCCTTTACCATTTCCCTTTTGTTGTTTTCTTGTAAGCCAAGGTTTTTATAGAACTCTAGCAAATTGTCTCCCAGATCCTCTAACTTCTACCTTATGTTCAAAAGAAGGTAGGGCAGTTTATTGGTTCAGCTATTTTTATGGCTGCTATACTAGCCCAGGGTGCTACCCTATCAGTTTCCAGGGTCCTTCAAATGTATTGTTCTATTTACGGCACTCTCAAGACTCCTGTATGCTCCCAATTGTGTTTAAGAATGAACTCCAACTCTCAGGAGGCTGTGGCCAATTAATATAGTTCCAAGCAGAAAACAAAACTCAGAAAATTCATTCAAGTATGTCACTGGGTGAATTAGTATCTTGTAGGAAAGGACAGCCATCTCAGCCTGGATTTCCTCTTTAGGTAATCTACAAGTTTTACTCTAAAATAATATTGAAGAACACAATCATTATCATCATCAAGAAATATCAAGTATATTCTTTTGGTTTTGCTGTTCGACATTTAACATCAATTTTCATCACAGCCATTTTGATAAAATACATAGAAGTGTGACAATAAAGTAATGAATTTTTTAAAATACACCAAAATTTATACATGAAATGATTCATTCAGATCCCATGGTAGGGTTTTTTTTTTTTTTTTTTTTTTAATACTTCCCATAAAGGCTGAGTACTGTGTTTTGAGGATTTTACTCATGCAAGTAACTAACACTTCTGATTAGAGCCAAATGTGGTGAATGCACAATGTGAGAAATAAGGTTATGCAATACTTTCTGAGGTCAAAATGTTGTTTGCTTTTATAGCTATAAAACAGGTTTCTAATGTGGCTCCTATGCTAGTAATGGAGCCAATTCCAGATAGAAAATTCCAGAAGTATTTTGAGCAATAATGCTAAATTAAAATAAATGAGTAACTTTTTACAGTGACCACACTTTAGAAAAACCATAATCATTTTCAATATTAAAAACATCAATACGCTGGTTTTAAAAAAAGTGGTCACTGCTGGTTAAAATTTTTGGTTTTTTTTTTAATGGCAATAAAGCTAGTCATCGGGTTATTTTCAAAGATGTGTAACTTAAAAGTCGCAATAGACTTAAAAGTGCCCTCTAGTCCAATCTCTCATTCATAATAAAGACACCCATCCATAAAATTTCTTATGGCTGGAGACTATTGAGCTTTTGCAGAAATATCAGAGTGAAAGCATGTTCACCTAATCCTAAACCATCTATTTTGCAAACTCCTTTTGATCGAGAATTTTTCAGACTTTCTGCTTCAAAACATACCCCCGAAGTTCTTTCTACTGGGTCTTGTCTAGCCTTCTAAGAAGAATGTTCCCTGCTCTAATTTATACTTTCTAAATACCCAAATGATCCTAACACAAAGCATAATGCTTGTTGATATTAGAAGCTGCTTATGAAATATCTGCTCACTCAACAATGACCTAGACAGTTCTATTTTTAAAGAACCATTAAACTGGAAAAAATTATAATAAAATTAATGAATTCAGGTAAAAAGCATAAACTGAAGGAATTTTTAAAAGACATAGCAGCTTACTTAAATTTCCATTATTGTGAAAACTTAGAAATCTAAGAAAAAGGTGAAAAGCCAAATTTCTGACCAACTAGAACAGAGTGAGCAGTAATCACAGGCAAAGAGGCCAATCATAGGTAGGTCAGAAAATGGCTGGCATCAGTCAGGTAGCTGTAGAAACACACCCTTTGGATCTGAAATGCAGATCCTGGGTGTGGTGAGCTAGTCTCCAGTTCTCTTGGGACTTTCTTCTAGAATGCAGACCTTGGGAGGCAAGATGACCTATGACTATAGATTTGGTACAGGAGAATCAGTCAAACCTTCTTTCTTCAGAGATCTTTAAATAGTTTTTAAAAGTCGGGGTTGGGGGGAGAGAATTACTGTTTCATGATAAAATATAGTGAGACTATATACATTCCTAATAAATGATTTAAATGCATGGCTACCAAACTTAAAAAAACTCTTCCCATGTTTTATTTTGCCTCCCTTCCTTTTGCTTCTCTTCCCTGCATTATGTCTTACCACCAGCAGAAAGCACTGGTCAGAGGTGTGGATGTAGTAAGGGGCAAGTGAAGAGAAGAATACAAGAAGGAGGGGTGAAAAAGAATCAAAGACTGCACAGGAAGAAAGCCAAGGTGGTGGAGGGGGGTCAGAACAAAACCTGTCTGACCAATCTGGGCAGCAATGCAGTGAAAGGAAGTGCTTCCTTTCTGCCATCAGCAATACCATCCACTGAAAAGGATAATTAGATAATTAATCACTTTTACTACTGTTTTAAAACTGCGTTTTCCACAAAAGAGTGGGAGTGAAAAGTCAAAAGAGTGGGAGGAAAAGTCAAAAATGAAAAAAATAATGACAGGATTTGGCACCATTGTCATAAATACCAAGAGGCAAAGGCCTTCCTGCCTAAAGGTAATCGAGGTAGAGATACATACAGATGGCTGAAGCCAGAGCAAGAGGCATTTGTTACATGGGTAATGATATCGCTACAAAAAAAATCTCTTCTCATTAATTTTCAGTTTGAGAAAGTGACATTATTCATCATATTATTAATTAGACATACTTAATGAATTTGTAAGAAATATTTCCTACGCAACAGGCACTGTTTTAAGTGCTTTGCAAATAAGAACTCCACATGGCAACACTATAAAGGCAGTACTCTTGATCTGACTGTAGCTTTTCTGTTGCTTTCCATTGAATAGGAGACAAGCAGATTCTTGGTTGCAATGAATGAAGAGTTCAGAAACAGAAAAAATAGGTATAGAAAACATACTTTATAAATATTACATTTCTCTGCACATTTCTTGTTTTACAGAAAACAAAATCCTATTAATTATAAACTGGTAATTCAAATGAACTCAACTTGTAATATATACCAAGCAACAACAGGATAAAATTCTATCCATTAAAATATATTTATAGTTCTGTACCTTCCCCCAAAACTCACTCCAGTTGGAGAAATTTATCATCTTCATGCTTGTCAACTGGTTAGCTAGAGAAACTAGATCTCTGGTTCCCTCCAGTGTCACTGCCGTGGCTAAATTCTGATAGTGTCCACAATGTTCATTGTTTTTTTTTTTTTTTTTTTTTTTTTTTTTTGAGAAGGAGTTTCACCCGTTGGCCAGGCTGGAGTGCAATGGCATGATCTCGGCTCACCACAACCTCCGTCTCCCAGTTTCAAGTGATTCTCCTGCCTCAGCCTCCTGAGTAGCTGGTATTACAGGCATGCACCACCATGCCCAGCTAATTTTTTGTATTTTCAGTGGGCACAGGGTTTCTCCACGCTGGTCAGGCTGGGTCTTGAACTCCCGACCTCAGGTGACCCTCCAGCCTCGGCCTCCCAAAGTGCTGGTACAGGCGTGAGCCATTGCGCCTGGCCCACTCTTCTTAATAGCACTCCTTTTAATTGTTCAGGTCCTTCCCATTGACATAATTAGGTCAGAGGCTCTCTTTAATAAAACCTGAATCTACTGAGCATAGGTGCAATCTCTCAGCTTACAACTCATTCTTTTTTATCTCAGTACCACTCATTTTGTTATTGTTTCTGATGCCTCTTAGAGCTTATATCTAGCAAATTCTAAATTAAAATGTTTTAAAAGGTGTATTTTCTCTAACAAATTCCATGTAGTACAATCTTTAATTTTAATTAAAAAATTAAAATAATTTTAAACTTGAGATATTCTAAACCCTACATACCATTTACAATTTAAGTCATAATAAGAACCTTTGGAGGTGGTACACTGGTATAAAAAAATCTATAAAAAATCATACAAAAATATCTAACAATAATTGGTGTAAAAATGAAAATAAAAGCATTTTTATTAGAGAAAACACATTTTAATGAAAGAAATTTTTAGAAACAAAATACAAATACACACCAAACAAATTATAACAAATAATATTTCTTTTTCTACATTTAAATTCTGTTACAAATCTATCTAAAACTGTAAAAATAAGAAATTTGAGGGGATAAAGAAATACATAAAGAACCAAAAGTAGTCAAAAGCAAAAATAAGAAGCAAAAAGCAACATGTTTCACCAGCATTTCATCTGCATCTCCAATTAGTGAAGGAGAAAGTTTTACTTAGGGTTTGTTTGTTGAAGAACGTTTATCTTTTATCCTTTATAATAGAGTGTAATAAATGACAGTTTTCCTTAACTGATTCAGCAGCCTTTGTCAAAGCATCTTAAGACATTATGAAAAGTTCTCTTCACTAAGCAAGCTCCATCATTTTTCTTACATTTAGGTCAGAAAAGAAGTAACACTAAGAAGACAGGATTCCATCTTGGTATTGCGGGTCAGATAAAATATACTGGTAAAACTCTGTCCTTAAAGTAATTTTACAAAAGCCAGAAAAATATCTTAGAATTGTCATACAAGATGCATACTGGTGATCTCAAATATCTTAAAAGTTAGTCAGGAGACACTTATCTAGAAAACTTGCCTTTACAGGCACATTTGAAGCCCTCTTTGTTCCCATAAAGGTTTTACACATATTAGGCAGTCTCTCAAGGTCAAAAAATAAGGTTAGAAACTTAAGTCTGGTCACAACCTATCAAAGACACACAATGTAATCACTGGTATAAGTGATACAAGTTAGCTCAATTATCAAGTATACTTCATAATGGAATATGATATCATACATAAATTACCATATGGCAATATAAAAGAGCTTATTAGAGCAATTAGCTCTAGATACTCAATTTGCCTCTAGATTACTTGGTTATTGAAAGAGCTGGAGAATGGAAAAACAGAGACCCAGGAAATAAAAAATCCAAGGATAAGAAATGAAGGAGAGAAATCTGAATGTTAAAGATTAACTTAATTCTAGGATTTTTTACCCACATTTAACTATTATTTCCTAGTAAGTCCTGAAAAATTCTCCTTCAAGCTTTAGAACCTACACTTTTGACTGGAGGGTAGAAATTACTTTCCTTCTAAACTAAATGCATTCTGCCAACTAACAGACTGGAAGACAACGTCAGTTTTAAAGTATTATCACTTTTATTAAACCACATAGCTTAAAGAAGGCATTCCTTAGTTTTACTGTGATTTGAAAACGACTCTGACTAAATGTATTTCTGGGAAAGTTTTATTTTTCCTGACCCTTGTTAGATTTCATTTTGTAATTATAAAGTTTTGGGGTAATATTAAATATTTGTTTTTCCTGTATACTTATGTTCAAAGAATCACAACAACTATAAAGTCACAGTTTTATCGGGCTTTCCTTAGAGAAATGTTGATATAACCTGAAGTTGATAGTGACTTTAAGACTGGGATTGGCAAAGGGTTGTGTTGTTTAAGATATACAACCAAAAGAAAGGATTTTTAGTATCTTTATATATATACCTGGAATGGCAAGTATAGCTGAGATGAGGGTATGTTCTATCATGAACTATTTTGGCCTATCAGTTTTCAGCACATCAGTTTGGGTATCTAGCATGTTTTGTGTTTCAATCACCCCGATTCTTATTTAGAAATAGACATTTTTAAAACTATGAATTTAGTGACATATTTACAAAAATTTAGAAACATATTATGCATAGTAATCTTTAATAAACTGTCCTAATAAATAAATACAAATTTAAAAATAAAGTCTTAGTTGCAGAGTTAAAATTATGATTAAAATTTCTTCTATGTTATATATTTTGGAAGTATTTTAAAACTCATTGTAAATACTTCTCATTAGAAGCTAAATATTTTGGAAGTATTAAAACTATTCAAATGCGTTGAATAAATATGACATCATTTGTTTTTTGGTTGTTTCCATTAGTCCCATATATTTACTAGGTTCCAAAACACCAGTGAAAGAAGTGATTTAATTGAAAGAAATTTCAAAGGATAGGCAGCATTTTTGGAAGGAACAAGAAGAGACATCCTAGTCTATGTTTAAAATTGCATTTCCAAATATATATGTGATAGTCCTTTAGCTATAGCATACCAAGACCAAATTGGAAATCACTGGTTTCTCAAATCTCATATGTCCATTATATTTAAAAGTTTCACAATCAAGTCTCTATATAACTATTCACATGACTGGAATGCTATTTCCTGTGTGTGAAAAGTACCGGTAAACAAAAACACGAAAGCAAAAGCTGAGTTGCCTAATTTTTTTTTTTTTTTTTTTTTTTGTTAAACTGTGCTATTTGCACTGGGTAAGAATTTTGGATGGTTCATTATTAATCCCACATGACTGGTCATTTTAAAGTAGATTTAGATTCAGAAATTTAAAAATTTACAATTATAGTCAGAAATAGAACAAGCAGACAGAAAAAGAGCAAAAATATGGAAGACCTAACCAACATAATCAACCAATTTGACCTGACATTTATAGAATATTCCATTCAACAATAGTAGAATAAACAATCTTTTCATGTGCACAAGAAATATTCTCCAACCTACACTATATTTAGAGCTAAAAAATAGGCTTAAAAATCATACAAAAATCATGTTTTTGGATCATAACAGAATTTAATAATACATTTTTAAAAGATATCTGAATAATCCTCCAATATTTGGAAATTAAGCAACACACTTCTAAATAACCTATGGTACCAAAAGGAAGCCTTAAAGAAAAATATAAAATATCTTGAGTTGAAGAAAAATAAAAACATAGCAACCCAAATTTTAGGAATGCAACTAAACCAGTGCTTAGGAAGTAACTTAGAGCAATAAAAACATACTTAAAAAGAAGAAAGGTCTAAAGTCAATAATCTGACTTCCTATCTTCAACAACTTGAAAGAGAAGAGGAAAATAAAACAAATGTAAGTAAAAGGAAAAGAGCTGCAACTAATGACACTAAAAATAGAAAGAAAAAGAGAAAGGGAGATAATCAAACCTAAAACTGGTTCTTGGAAAAGATGAATTTTATTGATAAACTTGTAGCCAGATAAAACTAACCGATCTTCAACAAAGGTGTAAAGGCAATTCAATGGAGAAAGGATAGTCTTTCCACAAATAGTTCTGAAATAATTGGATATTCATATTTAAAAAAGAAAAAAAGTTGACCAAATACCTTTTACCTTACATAAAAAATTATGCCAAAATAAATCATAGATCTAAATATAATATATCAAACTATGAAACATAAAACATAATGTGTATGACTTGGATTGGGCAGAGTTCTTATATGTGACACAAAAAACAATCTCCATAAAAGAAAAAGTTGATAAATTAAGTTTCAACAAAATTAAGTGTTTGCTCTATGAAAGACACGAGAAATTAAATGACAAGGTTCAGATTGGGGGACATCTGCAAACACAAATCTCAAATCTGACAACAGACTTGTATCCAGAATAAAGAACTATCAAAACTCAATACTAAGAAAATAACCCCAATTTATTCAAAAAGGGAAAAAGATGTAAGATACGTAGACTTTTTTTTTTTTCTTAAAGTCTCATTCTGTTGTCCAGGCTGGAATGCATTGGCACCATCTTGGCTCACTGCAACCTCCACCTCCAGAGTTTAAGAGGTTCTCAGGCCTCAGCCTCCCAAGTAGCTGAGATTACAGGCATGTGCCACCTCGCACGACTAAGTTTTGTATGTTTAGTAGAGACGGGGTTTCAGCATGTTGGCCAGACTTGTCTTGAATTCTAGGCCTCAAGTGATCTGCCTGCCTTGGCCTCCCAAAGTGCTGGAATTATAGGCATGAGCCACTGCACAAGGCCCTGACATTATTTTAATTAAACTATTTATTTTAAGATAGTTGTATATTCACATACAGTTGTAAGAAATAACACAAAGAGCTCCTCAGTACCCAGTAGTTTCCCCCAATGGTAACATCCTGCAAAACTATAGTTCAATGTCACTACCATGATATGGACACTGATACAGTTATAACATAGATATGTTCCATTACCACAAGGATCCTTTCTATGCCCTTTTATAGCCAAATTAATTTCCTTTCTCCCTTTTTTTCTGTCAGTCTTCCCAGTGTCTGTCAATTTAATTGACCTTTTCAAAGAAACAACTTATTTCATTTATTTTCTCAGTTACTGTTTTCAATTATATCAGTTTTAACTCATATTTATTATTTCCTGCCTTCTGCTTTTGAGTTTACTTTTCCAAGTTCTTGGCATAATATTTCCTCTATTATTATTTACCCTATTATTGGAAATGTAATATTTCTCATTTCATGTCATAAAAAAACACTATGATAAACATATTTATACGTGGACTTTTATTGTACTGATGCACTTAATATGTTTATATGCTTAAAAGTAAAATTATGGAAGACTTCTGGCAAGACGGCCTAATAGGAACAGCTGCAGTCTATACAGCTCCCAGCGTGAGCAATGCAGAAAACGGGTGATTTCTGCATTTCCAACCGAGGTACCTGGTTCATCTCACTGGGGCTTGTTGGACAGTGGGTGCAGGGCAGTGGGTGCAGCCCGCCAAGCATGAGCCAAAGCAGGGTGGGGCATCGCCTCACCTGGGAAGTACAAGGGGTCAGGGAATTCCCTTTCCTAGTGAAGGGAAGCTGTGACAGATGGCACCCAGAAAATCGGGTCACTCCCACTCTAATACTGCACTTTTCCAAGGGTCTTAGCAAACGGCACACCAGGAGATAATATCCCGTTCCAGGATCGAGGGTCCCACGCCCACAGAGCCTCGCTCATTGCTAGCACGGCAGTCTGAGATCGAACTGCAAGGTGGCATTGAGGCTAGGGGAGGGGCACCTGTCATTGCTGAGGCCTCAGTAGGTAAACAAAGCAGCCTAGAAGCTCAAACTGGAGGCAGCCCGCAACAGCTCAAGGAGGTCTACCTGCCTCTGTAGACTCCACCTCTAGGGGCAGGGCATAGCTGAACAAAAGGCAGCAGAAACCTCTGCAGACTTAAATGTCCCCGTCTGACAGCTTTGAATAGAGTAGTGGTTCTCCTAGCACGGAGTTTGAGATCTGAAAACAGACAGACTGCCTCCTCAAGTGGGTCCCTGACCCGCGAGTAGCCTAACTGGGAGGCACCCCCCCGTAGGGGCAGACTGACACCCCACACGGCCGGTACCCCTCTGAGACGAAGCTTCCAGAGGAACGATCAGGCAGCAACATTTGCTGTCCAGCAATATTTGCTGTTCTGCAGCCTCCGCTGCTGATATCCAGGCAAACAGGGTCTGGAGTGGACCTCCAGAAAACTCCAACAGACCTGCAGCTGAGGGTCCTGACTGTTAGAAGGAAAACTAACACACAGAAAGGACATCCACACCAAAACCCCATTTGTACATCGCCATCATCAAAGACCAAAGGTAGATAACACCACAAAGATGGGGGGGAAAAAGAGCAGAAAAGCTGAAAATTCTAAAACTCAGAGCACCTCTCCCCCTCCAAAGGAACGCAGCTCCTTGCCAGCAACGGAACAAAGCTGGCCAGAGAATAACTTTGATGAGTTGAGAGATGAAGGCTTCAGATGATCAAACTTCTCTGATCTAAAGGAGAGTTCAAACCCACCATAAAGAAGCTAAAAACCTTGAAAAAAGATTAGACGAATGGCTAACTAGAATAATCAGTATAGACAAGTCCTTAAATGACCTGATGGAGCTGGAAACCACGGCACGAGAACTATGTGACAAATGCACAAGCTTCAGTAGTTGATTTGATCAACTGGAGAAAGGGTATCAGTGACTGAAGATCAAATGAATGAAATGAAGCGAGAAGTTTAGAGAAAAAAGAGTAAAAAGAAACGAACAAATCCTCCAAGAAATATGGGACTATGTGAAAAGACCAAATCTACATCTGATTGGTGTACCTGAAAGTGACAGGGAGAATGTAACCAAGGTGGAAAACACTCTGCAGGATATTACCCAGGAGAACTTCCCCAACCTAGCAAGGCGGGCCAACATTCAAATTCAGGAAATACAGAGAACGCCACGAAGATACTTCTTGAGAAGAGCAACTCCAAGACACACAATTGTCAGATTCACCAAAGTTGAAATGAAGGAAAAAATGTTAAGGGCAGCCAGAGAGAAAGGTCGGATTACCCACAAAGGGAAGTCCATCAGACTAACAGCGGATCTCTCGGCAGAAACTCTCCAAGCCAGAAGAGAGTGGGGGCCAATAGTCAACATTCTTAAAGAAAAGAATTTTAAACCCAGAATTTCATATCCAGCCAAACTGAATTTCATAAGTGAAGGAGAAATAAAATCCTTTACAGACAAGCAAATGCTTAGAGATTTTGTCACCACCAGGCCTGCCCTACAAGAGCTCCTGAAGGAAGCAATAAACATAGAAAGGAACAACTAGTACCAGCCACTGCAAAAACATGCCAAATTATAAAGACCATCAATGCTAGGAAGAAACTGCATCAACTAATGAGCAAAATAACCACCTAACATCATAATGACAGATCAAATTCACACGTAACAATATTAACCTTAAAGGTAAATGGGCTAAATGCCCCAATTAAAAGACATAGACTGGCAAATAGGATAAAGAGTCAAGACCCATCAGTCTGCTGTATTCAGGAGACCCATCTCATATGCAGAGACACACACAGGCTCAAAATAAAGGGATGGAGGAAGATCTACCAAGCAAATGGAAAACAAAAAAAAGCAGAGGTTGCAATCCTAGTCTCTGATAAAACAGACTTTAAACCAACAAAGATCAAGAGACAAAGAAGGCCATTACATAATGGTAAAGGGATCAATTCAACAGGAAGAGCTAACTGTCCTAAATATATACGCACCCAATACAGGAACACCCAGATTCATAAAGCAAGTCTTTAGAGACTTACAAAGACACTTAGACTCCCATGCAATGATAATGGGAGACTTTAACACCCCACTGTCCACATTAGACAGATCAACGAAACAGAAAGTTAACAAGGATATCCAGGAACTGAACTCAGCTCTGCACCAAGAGGACCTAATAGACATCTACAGAACTCTTCTCCCCAAATCAACAGAATATCCATTCTTCTCAGCACCACATTGCACTTATTCCAAAACTGACCACATAGTTGGAAGTAAAGCACTGCTCAGCAAATGTAAAAGAAGAGAAATGATAACAAATTGTCTCTCAGACCACAGTGCAATTGAACTAGAACTCAGGATTAAGAAACTCACTCAAAACCACTCAACTACATGGAAACTGAACAACCTGCTCCTGAATGACTACTGGGTAAATAACTGAAATGAAGGCAGAAATAAAGATGTTCTTTGAAACAATGAGAACAAAGACACAACATACCAGAATCTCTGGGACACATTTAAAGCAGTGTGTAGAGGGAAATTTATAGCACTAAATGCCCACAAGAGAAAGCAGGAAAGATCTAAAATTGACACCCTAACGTTACAATTAAAAGAATTAAAGAAGCAAGAGCAAACACATTCAAAAGCTAGCAGAAGGCAAGAAATAACTAAAATCAGAGGAGGAAACAACAGGTGCTGGAAAGGGTGAGAAATAGGAACACTTTCACACTGTTGGTGGGACTGTAAACTAGTTCAACCACTGTGGAAGACAGTGTGGTGATTCCTCAAGGATCTAGAACTAGAAATACCATTTAACCCAGCCATCCCATTACTGGGTTTACACCCAAAGGATTATAAATCATGCTGCTATAAAGACACATGCACGCGTAAGTTTATTGCAGCACTATTCACAATAGTGAAGACTTGGAATCAACCCAAAGGTCCATCAATGGTAGACTGGATTAAGAAAATGTGGCACATATACACTATGGAATACTATGCGGCCATAAAAAAGGATAAGTTCATGTCCTTTGTAGGGACATGGATGAAGGTGGAAAGCATCATTCTCAGTAAACTATCACAAGGACAAAAAACCAAACACTGCATGTTCTCACTCATAGGTGGGAACTGAACAATAAGATCACTTGGACATAGGAAGGAAAACATCACACACTGGGGCCTGTCATGGGGTGGGGGGAGCAGGGAGGGATAGCATTAGGAGATATACCTCATGTAAATGATGAGTTAATGGGTGCAGCATACCAACATGGCACATGTATACATATGTAACAAACCTGCACATTGTGTACCCTAGAAAATCAAGTATAATGAAAAAATAAAAAGTAAAATGAGTCAAAGAATCCAATTGATCAGACTTCCGACTTTCCCTCCCAATTGCCTCCTAAATGATTATATCAACATTGAGCACAATTTTCTCTAATCTCTGTCAATCTAAATGAAAATTATATTATGCTATTTAATTTGTATTTCTTTCCTTTTTTTTTTTTTTTTTATTTTTTAGAGACAGGATCTACTCCCAAGTCTCTGGGACTATAGGTGTGCACCACCATACCTGGCTAATTTTTTCTTTCTTTTTTTTCCTTTTTCTTTCTTTCTTTTTTTTTACAAGGGTCTCACTACCTTGCCCAGCGTGATCTCAAACTCCTGGCCTCAAGATATCTTCCCGCCACAAGCTTTCAGTGCTGGGATCATAAGCATGAGCCACCTAATTTCTGTTTCTTTAAATGTTTGAATAGCTGACAGTTTTCATTGTATGTACTGGTTATTGTTAATTTTTCCTTATGATTTGTTGATTCATTTTACTGTTCTACTTAATGGATTAGTGATTTCTTACCAAATTTAGGACTCTTTATATCTAAAAAATAAAAATTTATATTTTATTCTTTATATTATTTCTTTATGTGTGTTAAATTTTTTAAATCAACTTAAAAGTCATAAGGAAAAATTTGCATTGAATTTTATTGACTCAATTTTTTTTTTTCAATTTAACAGAGTTTAATTGAGCAAATAATGATACAAGAATCAGGCAGCACCACTACCCCCAGCCTGGACTGAAATTTTGAGGTAGTCAAATTTCCAGATTACCTTCTAGAATGTCTTCACTGATATTCTTACAAAATCTATTGTCATTAGAAGATAGGTTATTCATGTATGTTTTCTACTAATTATTTAGAGTTGTAATTGTTTCATTTTTATTACTTGATGTTCCTTAAAATAGCAACAAAATTTTCACCATATCATAGTTTGAATAATCAGATCCTTGTATTACTGGTTTGTGATCTTTCCTTCTTTTGTTTTTCTTTCCTTCCCATTCATTCACCTTCTCATGTACTCAAAGATTATTTGCTGAGCGTTTACCACATGCCAGGTTCAGTTTAGGGAGGCATTTGAAATATATTAATGAATAAGATAGACAAACTCCTTACTGTCATGGATTTTACATACCAAAATTCAAGGCTATTGTATGTCTATGAAGAACTGAATGTTTTATGAATATACAACGATATTCTGTTTCTTTCAATGCTTTTTTTGAAGTATATGATCTTGATATTACAGTTGCTGTCCTTGTAATCCTTTTACCAAACTATCTGAATTTATTTTAGCTGCTGCTTCTAGGAAGCATATAGTTGGATATTGTCTATCAAGCCAGTCAATAGTTTTTGCCTTTTATTAGGTAACTTTAAAGCATTTATGTATAGTAGCATAACTAACGTTTGATAGTTTTGTCATCATCTTTTATGCTTCCTTTGTAAATAATCTTGTTATTTTCTTTTTTCTTCTTATTGCTACTTCTTATTATGAGCCTTATTAATAGCCAGGAATTTTGCACTGAACACGTAAAAATTATTAACAATGAACATTGACTGAGTGCTTACAGTGTGTCAGGTATTGTACTCTGTAGGATTTTTCTCATTTAATCATCACAATCCTAATGCATAAACATATTTTATGAGCATTTTTTAAAACGTTTATTTAGTGATTAGAAATATCAGTAATATATTTATTTCATGTGTACTGATCAATTATGTAAACTTCTATACTTCCTTCCATCTTTAAGTTAATCACTAGAATTAAGTAGACAAGATATAAATAATGATTTAAATTATTTTCACTGCTATTGACAGGATTATTTTTGACAACTGCTTTCAGTTATTTAGCCTTAATCATATC
This sequence comes from Piliocolobus tephrosceles, assembly GCF_002776525.5. Lineage (NCBI taxonomy): Eukaryota > Metazoa > Chordata > Mammalia > Primates > Cercopithecidae > Piliocolobus > Piliocolobus tephrosceles. The sequence goes on along the minus strand of NC_045435.1, from coordinate 150,505,187 downwards.
TTACTGGTTACATTGCTTTCCAGTAGTCCTCTTACACTTGCTTTCCTCTTGCTTGAATTATTGATTTTTATTCACCTCTCAGTGGGAAAAGTGTATTTTTATCTAGAAAGGCATGTGGATGGTACCTTTCCTAAGCAAATGCATGCGTAACTCAGCCCAACCTTTCCTTCTTGGCCTTTGACTATGCTAAAATACATGGTCACTTTGCCAGTAAAGGTTGTTTCTCTCACTTCATCAATTAATTCTTTTTTTGTAGGTCAAGTTTAAGATTAAAGTAGCAGATCCCCATCCCCAAGCTTCCTTATTTTTTTATCAAGTAGTCTGACTTAAATAAGGCCAGAACTGGACTTCGACAAGGAAATTTAAGCCTTAGGCTATGGCTTATGATTTTAGCTATACATTTGCTGCTGGCACATCCTATGTGAAAGATCTGGAGTTCATTTATTCCTGATTTGGGGCATGGCCGTGGACTTTAGGCTCTCCAGTGTCCTTGGTTTTCTATTCCTTCCTTATAAGGCTGGTTTCTAATCAGTACTAACAAGATTCCTCTGATTCAGGGCCTTGGACCTGGCCTGGGTCTTTGCTATCCGGTGAAGCTGAATTTGGCTCATGGCCCAATGTGACACATAAAACCTTCAGGTGTCTCAGTTTTCTACCACACTTATAGTCCTAGTCAAATTAAACTGTGAATATTAGCTCAAGTGTTCAAAGGCTGGCTCAGCTTCTTCGTAGCTATTTAATCTAAATAAGGCTTTATAATCCTTCATTTCCTCATCAACAAAATAGGGATAATAAAAGTATCTATGTGTTATTAGGTTAAATAAGATAAAGTCTTTTGGCCAGGTGTGATGGCTCACACCTGTAATCCCAGCACTTGGAGAGGCCAAGGCAGGCAGATCACCTGAGCTTAGGAATTTGATATCAACCTGGGCAACACAGTGAAACCCTGTCTTTACCAAAAATACAAAAACAATTAGCTGGGCATAGTGACAGGTGCCTGTGGTACCAGGTACTCGGCAGGCTGAGGTGGGAGGATCCCTTGAGCCTGGGAGATGGAGGCTGCAGTGAGCTGAGATCACACCACTGCACTCCAGCCTGGGTGACAGTGAGACGCCCCCTCTCAAAAAAAAGAAAAGATAAAGCCTTTAGCACAATGCCTACCCCTCAGGAAATAATAAATATAATAAATTATGAGCCATTATTTCAAATATTTAATTATTCTTCCCCATAATTCTTAATCAGTGATAATTCTTCACGTAGAAGGGGGAAAAACCCCAACTTTCTGAAAAAGAATAATTCTGGGAAAACATTCAGTAATGTATGAAAGCAAGCTATCATTGGATCATCACTTTCTAATCCTTCATATTTCATGTATTATGTTTAATGTATAATATAAAACTCATTAAAAAAGGAATATCTCAATCGTTAACTGTGTTTAGGAAGTTCTTTACTTAAACTGTTGAGAGATATAATTTTTTAGGCTGATAATTGCACTGACTTCTGATGACTGAGAGTTACTTTTTTACCAATAGGTTTATACTTCAAATATAGGTTAAAAAAAAAACAACTTGGCATTCAACGTAATTATACTATGGTATGTTAGAACCAATATACTATGACATATTTTAAAATTATATCAAAAATTTGGCAGATTAGTAATCAATAACCAAGAATCTCCCCAATTAAATTACAATAAACTGCATGGTAAAACAACTGCTAATCCAGATAATAGAAAATAGACATGGAAGATGTATAATAAGCATTTGGGGGATATGGAATTTATCCCATGAGTGTTGTAAAGAGCTCATAATTTAACAGTGCCAAAGCCCAAGCGTGTTATGAGGGTCTTTCCTCAAAAGTGACATTAATTGCATATCCCACAGATGCCTATTATGTACTCTATTTATATCAAAGTATAAAATATAGTAAAAAATTTACAGATTCAATACATTTAAAAGTGATAATAAAACAGTTATTTTGGCCTACTAAAACTGTTAAACTTCAAATTTTAGTCTCTTTATAAGAATATTGTAGTAGCACTGAATCTCTATATAAATCTCTAATTTAGACTTTTTTGAACTCACAACATGACGTGTCATCAGTGATAGAAATGTAACACAAATATTTTAGAGGCTTTTGCACAAAAATAATCCCCAAGTGATGAAATATCAGGACATTCTTATGCTCATACCAAAAAATACCACAAAAATGACTCTTAAAAAATTACCTTGGAAAGCTGGAAATGATGCAGTCAATATTTTTTTTTGGAAATTGGTCAGTATGTATTGACAGGTTTATAGAACCTAATTTTTTTTTAAGTGCAACACCAATCAATAATTGGCAAACAAAAGACAACTCAAGATGTTAACTAAGATGGGCGCAGTGGCTCACACCTGTAATCTGAGCACTTTGGGAAGCCTGGGCGGGCAGATTACTCAAGGTCAGAAGTTTGAGACCTGCCTGTCCAATGTGGAGAAATCCCATCTCTACTGAAAATACAAAATTTAGCCAGGTGTGGTGGTGGGTGCCTATAATCCTAACTACTCAGGAGGTTGAGGCAGGATAATTGCTTGAACCCAGGAGGCAGAAGCTGCAGTGAGCCAAGACTGCACCACTGCACACCAGCCTGGGCAATAGAGCAAGACTCCCTCTCAAAAACAAGAGAAAAAAAATGTTAATTATTTATTCAAATTATAGCAAGAGAAACTTTATTCTATGTGCAACAGAAGGAACTTTCATAAAATTAATGAAAAACATAGCATAAATTACGTTTAGGATATATTTTTTATAAAATCACTTAAGTTGAACGTTTAATTGCAGATTAATTTTATTTAACCTAAAATACAGGTAGTAAACTGATTTAACATTTGCTAACAAAAAATGTTTAATCATCCAGAAGATAATACAGTTAAATATATAAGTAACAGCATTAAATAAGCAAGCTGTTATATAATATTCAAGATTTCAGGTGGACTTATTCACATGTCAAAATAAATGTCATCAATTTGTATAATACTGATTATCTAATTTAGAATGAGATTACCCAATTTTAGTGCAAGTAATATTTTTGTACTATTCGTGAATTCTAATTTTGTTAAGTACATCTATTAGCAAAATGCAGCAAATGTACATACTTATGGCACATCTCCCACCTCAGGAGATATTAACATATATTCTCTTGGAAAAACTGGTTTTAAAAATAATTGCAAAATTTAGTGACAGTTATAACCATAATACAGACTAGATTTAAGTAATTTCATGTCCCATGCAACTGTTAAAAATTTTGACTAAAAACAGAAATCTGCACTCTACATGGGGCTTAATTTAATCTTGCTAACACTTTCCCCCCATATAAATATATATTTATGATTTACTTCTCTTTCCATACATTTAACTTATAGTAAAAATATAAGTTTTTTATATTTTTAAAAATATAGTGAATTTTATAAATAATAGTGAATGAGCCAATAGCTAATTCACTATTGACATTTTTACTATAAGTTCTAATATTTTACTTTTATTTATTTTTATTTTATTTTTTATTTTTACTATAATTTATAATTTTTTTGAAACATTTTACTTTACAAAAAATTTGTAGAATTTTGTTTTGTTTGAAAATCAAAATTCTACAAAATATCTGGCATGCAAAAGTACACTTTAGATGACTTTAGATGACACAATTATGAATTATTATGTAATCTGAGAAAACAGCTTCATAAACTAAAAAGAGATAATTTTACATCTGCCCCTTGGTGATATTTACTCAAACCACTGACTGTATTTTCAAGTATTAATTCTGAATGTAAAACTAAATTAACAACTTTCTTCCAACAGGAATAAATAGTAGCACAGCAATTACTTAGATTAAGATATCTGTGTGATATAGAATAAGATATTTTACTTCATTTCCATGAGATACAAAACTATAATATTAAATTCTAGAACATAAAAATATTCTGCCAAACTATATGACCATTTCTAAAAGTTTACTCCCAATTTCTATAGCATCACTTTAGAAAACAGTGGTCTAAAAGATGGCTGTTAGATAAGTTTGCAGGTAAGAGAAATACATAGGCTTTAGTGAAAAGAAAAAAAAAGGCAAAGACAGAGTTGGAAGGGCTAACTAATGATTCACACAGGACATCATATTTACATAGCCATGACATTCTAATTAAGTAATGGTAATGACAAACAATGATAATAAAAGCATGTCAAAACATATATTATATGTATACTACACACGGAACACGACATGTTTTTGTATGTTATGATTTAATTCTGACAGGCACCCTATGAAGTAGGTACCATTATTTTTAATTTCCATTTCACAGATGAAAAAACAAAGGCTGTTTCTTTTCAGAGCCTATGCTTCTAACTGCAGTATTATTATTATTGTTATTATTAGAGATGGGGGTCTTGCTATGTTGCCCAGGCTGGACTTGAACTCCTGGGTCAAGTGATCCTCCTGCCTCAGAGTCCCGAGTACGGTGGGATTACAGGCAAATGCCACCATGCCTGGCTTACACTGTTTTTTGACCCAAAGTTTCCAATAGTCATTAATAGAAAATACACAGATGGGTAGCACAGATGGCATTACAGCTTAGGGATATAAGAAAATTCAAGCACTTTGGCCTTCCATGTGCTCCATAAATAGTAATAACAAAACCAAATTAATATGTGAAATAGGCAAATAAAATCCTTGCATTATAAAATGTAGTAAAGGCCAGTTGAGACGAGTGATCTATTCTTCAAAGATTTAAAAATATGTATTTAAAAAAAAATACAGATGAGATTCTATTTAAAAATAATGAGCTAAATGAGGCAGCTATGATTATTGCAAGACCTGGTATTTTCAGTATTGCTGATAATGTTTGAAAGATTAAGAGTAATTATGTCATGGATCATGGGATTTTAATGGGAAGGTACTGGTCAAAATGTCAAAGAAATTCTATAAATTATTATGATAAAGATAAAACTAGTCCCTGAAACTAACCAAAGGAAACTAACATCTGAAAAGGAAACAGAAACATTCTGGTTATAAATTATTTCACCCAAGGCCATGCCATCACCACTGCAACATCAAGCACCAGTTTGGGCAAGAAGGCAAAAAATTATAAAGCATTTCAAAGAAATGATAAACACATTCAACATCAACTTCTTTCCCCAATGTTTAAAACCAATTTCTGGATCTTAGCAAGCAATTTTTGAGGGTGTAAAATGTGCTTTTGTATTTGGATATATCAATTATTTGACTGCACAGTGGAGAGGAATATAAAATTTAACTCCTGACCTTGTTACTAGGTATTTCGAATAAATTTTTATGTCTATAATCACAAACGTATTAGTTAGACTTTCAAATGTACGTAGCAATTCATTAATAACCTGCACTGCTGCCCAATACCACATGTCACACACAATTTTCTCATTTCCAGTGGGATAATGAAGCAGCTCCCAATGATGAGGTCAAGCTAAAGTAAGAGAAAGGAAAACATGCAGCATTAAAACAGAAAAGCAGACTTCTTCAGTCATAGTTCAGGGCTTCCAGAGAAGAAAAACAGCTGAAAGTTATTATTCACGAAAGACTCTGCGTAAAATGAGGACATAAATAAAATACTAATTTATTCTCTTTTCTGGGTTAAATAAACAGCTCTGGCTGCGGGTGACTTGTTTGAGATTCTCTGCAATTCAAATAATGAATTCACATTTATTGAGCATCTACTATGTACACCTCAATAAAAAATTGTCTCAATTTTGCATGTTCTACCTAATGGAGAGTCAAGCTTTACATAAAATATCTACCAAGAAACTGCATAGCACTACATATAAATGTTCTACTATTTCAATATAAAGAACCCTCGTCTGTAGCACTACATAGATAATTCATATTTACTAAAATCACTATTTTTTAATTTGCATACACACCTTATAAGCCACTGAAAAAATACACACACACACACACACACACACGTATACACGCACCCCTAAAGAGTCACCATCTCCCTGTTCTGCTATGACATGTTACAGAAGTTATGTGGCTGAAGAAAATTAATACATTATGGTCCCTGAGACAGGCATCTATCTTACTCACGGGAATCTACCTCTAAGGGTAGAGTAAAAGATGATCACATGATATAATGGAAAGAACATGAACATTTTATAGTATTGTTAGGATTGGGGCTGGCTCCATGCATGTATGACTCATGCAACTTCTTGGAAACTTGGTTTAATGATCTGCTGTTACCAGCTTGAAATTCTTACTAATTTCTTCAAAGGGGCCCTGCATCTTTCTTTTGCACTGGGCTCTGCAAATTATGTAGCCAATCCTAAATAATTATGGCTTTGAGTTACGATTTCACTGTGTAATATGTGTAAACTAAATCTGAGCCTTAGCTTCTTCATCTCTAATAAAGGAATAATACCCAATTTACAGGGTTGGTATTACAGGGAGTATTAGATGAGATACCATACATACGTGAAAGTGATAAGCACTGAGCATGCATATAGGCACGCAAAAGAGATGTGAAATAAAATGGAGATGGAACAGTTTTTATTTTTACTTTTAAGGATCCGAGACACATAGAAATTTACATGTCATTAGAAACTACTATATAATTTGATGTAGTTGAAATTTAAACTTTAGGCTGGGTGCAATGGCTCATATCTGTAATCCCAGCACTTTGGGAGGCAGAGGCAAGCTCAGGAGTTCAAGGGGAGCCTGGCCAACATGGTGAAACCCTGTCTATAAAAAATACAAAAACTTAGCTGGGCTTGGTAGAATGTGTCTGTGGTACCAGCTACTTGGGAGGCTGAGGTGGGAGGATCACTTGAGCCCAGGGGGCAGAGTTTGCAGTGAGCCAAGATCACTGCACTCTGGCATGGGTGAAAGAGTGAGACTCTGTCTCAAAAAACAAACAAACAAACAAAAAAACTTTAATACTTACAGCCCATATATCTGTGGTGCAATTTCTAGTCTGTTCAAGTGCATGTAAAGCTCAATATCATGCTTCTTCAGTAGATGATCCTGGATCTGGTTGACTTTAGTAACAATAGCAACTGTTGGCCCTAAATCTTGTGGTCTAGCAAAGGGAATGGGAGTCATCAGTGTTTCTTTGCCCTAAAAACAGAAAAATTGAACATGTATTATTTAAATATGAAAGTAATAAATATATGGATGTCATTCTTTATCAATGACAGTTTAAACAAGAAGTCTTATTATCTGCCTACTACTCATTCTTTTAAAAAGGTGAGAGCACCATGAAATAATTAAAATAGGAAGATGACAAAGGGATTCACTAGCAATACTTTTTAGGAATATATTATTCATTTATATATGTGAGTAATTAAGATGAATGTTCAAAAGTCACATCTATTATGTTCCTTGATAAAATGATGTCTTTGTTTTGCCTAAGCCACTTTTACAAAGCTGACTCAGTAATATCAGTACAAGTAGGTAAAATCAAGAACTGATAACCCTCACAGTTTAGTCACTGAGTTTCCCAACTGGCGTGACTCAAGTTAGTTATAAAATACAAAATGGCCACTACAAGAAATGACCAATATTTAAATGTGTTCAAATACTCTGCTCAAAATTTTGATGTTCATGTAAGTCTATGACTTCATCACATAACTTGCCAAGAACAAAAGGTTATTATTCCAAAAATATAAAGTAGTTTGCCAAATATGCTTACAGTAGCTTTTTACCTTCAACAACCCTTTCAGAATATAACATGTTGGTATTTGCAGAAACACTTTATCACCTAGTGTAGGGGTCAACAAACTTTCCCTGTAAAGAGCCAGAGAGTAAATATTTTAGGCTTTACAAGTCATACAATCTGTGCTGCAACTCTGCCACTGTAAGGACCACGCAGCCGCAGACAATAAGTAAACAAATAGGAATGACTGTGTTCCAAAACATTTTATTTAAGGGCATGGAAGCTTAAATTTCATATTCTTTTCACATGTTCCAAAATACTATTCTTCTTTTGACAGTTTTCTAACCATTTAAAAATGTAAAAACCATTCTTAACTCATAAGATGTATAAAAACAGATGGCAGGTAGATGCCAACCTCTGAGCTGGCCAAAGGCATGGAAAACATTGATTACCTATTTCATTTTTTAAGACATGGAATGAAGTGACTGAGTAATAATGGTTTCTAACCAGAATGCAATCAATTATACCAATATAAAGGAAATAAACCATAGTGGAAACAATATGCCAAATTCTTTAACAGTATCCATTGCCAGAAGAATTTGTGACTTTTCCAATATTGTGTAATATAATGAGACAACCATAATGATCACTAAGATAGCGGAAGGGTTAGTTTAAAAATATAGTTAACTCAGCAATTCCACTTCTAGGTATATAACAAGGTAAGTGAACACATGTTCATACAAAGCTTGTATATAAACGTTCTAAGTTATTCACAATAGCCAAAAGTGAAAACAACCGAAATGTCCATCGACTGATGTATGGATAAACAAAATATGGTATATCTATATAATGCAATATTATTCAGGCATAAAAAGAAATACTGGTACATGCCACAATATGAATGAACACTGAAAACATTATGCTAAGTGAAAGGAGTCAGTCACAAACGGCAGTATATTATATGATTCCACTTATTTGAAATATCCAGCATCAGCAAGTCCATAGAGACAGAAAGTGTATTAGTGATGTCAGGGCCTGTAGGAATAGGGAAATGGAGAGTGACTGTTAATGGATATGTAGTTTTTTTTTTAGGTGATGAAAAAATTGTTTTGGAATTGGATAGCAGCGATGCTTGCCCAATCCTGTAAATATACTAAAAACCATTAAAAGTTTAATAGGTATATATTGTGCTATGTGAATTATATAAAAATTAAAAATATAGTTAAAAATAAGAATAAGAGTAAGAATAAGGAATATTGATGCTAAATGTATGAATTCAATAGCAACACACTGGTAAAAGCAAAACAACCTATTTGATATAGGTTTTACCTATGCACTTCAGTAATAATGTGTATACCAACTCACTAGGGTAGCAAGAGAAAGATTATAATAATTTTGTAACTAAGCACTTATGCTGCTTGATTCACACACACACATATAAAAATGTATTTATATGAAATTTTCACATTGCCTTTGTGTATCTGCAAATATGATTAGAAATATACTTAAATCCCCAGGCTCAATCTTATTCCATAGGTAATTTCATTTTGGTTATAGCAATAATAAGGGCTATATACTATTCTTTGGTTACATGTTGTTATTTATTTAAAGCATTTGCTCCACTGCACACACTGAAAAGATCTGTACTATAAAATTTACCTTCTGACCATCATGCTCAAAAGTTGAAAACCAAGGTTCAGCAGTTTCCATAAGTTGTGAGAACAATGCACTAAAAATAAAACAAAATAACATAATGCTAGGTTTAACTTTCATTAAAATAATCATGGTATAAAAAAATAAAACAAAGAAAGTTTTTGTACTTACTAGGCATCATGTTCCAGATACTCAGGGTTCAAGAGAGTTTTCATTTCCTCACTTAAAAAAGCAATACAAGCAATCAAAATGTGTAATTTTTGAATAATTAAAGATGCAGAGTTTGCCTTATTCTATACAAGACAACTTTCACATAATGTGTAAATGAAAAAAATTAGTCTTTTTTTTTTTTTTTTTTTTTTACGAAAAGAGCAACGCCATTAACAAATGATATGCTTTCTTTCTATAAAGATCAAAAACAAATCAGCTGCCTTGTCTATGCCATAATGAACTACCTAATTATTCCAAATAAATATAGAATGTGACAATATAGTTACTGGTCAAATATGCAATATCAAAACATTGATTTATTTTCTTTAACTGGATTTATTTTCATTTTAACATCAATTTATCAGTGACAACACCTCTTAAGCATTTATCTTATTTTTAACAGATTGAATCAGCTGAAGAAGCATGGCCAACACATTTAAAAGCTATTTTCAATCACCTATATTTTCTTGTAAATTATATTCTACATGCACATTTTTTAAAGAGTTGCTGTCTGAAGAATACATTCATATGTTAAAAAAAAAACAAACTGGCAGGCGAGGCACGGTGGGTCACACCTGTAATCCCAATACTTTGGGAAGCTGAGTCAGGTGGATCATGAGGTCAAGAGATCAAGACCATCCTGGCCAACATGGTGAAACCCCATCTCTACTAAAAATACAAAAATTAGCTGGGCAAGGTGGTGCCTGCCTGTAGTCCCAGGTACTCAGGAGTCTGAGGCAGGAGAATCGCTTGGACCTGGGAGGTGGAGATTGCAGTGAGCTGAGATAGTGCTGCTGCACTCCAGCACAGCTAAAGAGCAAGACTCCGTCTCAAAAAGAAAAGGCATTAAAACAGGATCCTAATGCTAATTTCATGATTATATTTTAGAATAACTGAAGTGAAAGCAAGTTAGATATGGTTATACTCTTGTCAAGATAAAAAAAAAATTCAGTAAAATTAAAAAAGCTTCAAGGAAACTTGAAAATACCAATCTATAAACTAGAAGACAAAAGTTAATTTAACAATGGCCTGAATATATACTCGGCAAAATGTATGGCTATATTTGATTAATAAAAATCTTATAATCAGATATGTGAAACGTTATCTGTGAGTTTTCCGTTTACTGCATATAGATGGGCTGACCTGATGAATACTCCTGGACACAAGCTGACAGTCCTAGACCCCTCCATTTCCAAAATTATTTTCTGAAGGCCCCAAAGTTAGGGTATCTTAATTTAGAAAAATGAATTCTAACACTTAGCCTAAGTTGAATCCAATTACAAAAGTTATATGCAGGAAAGAATAAATGAATATATCTAAAAAATTTGAGAAGCAATTTTGTTTATTTACACAGGGAGGTTCTTTGTGGGTCTGCTCCCTTACTTATGAATTAAGCTAAGTCAAATCTGATGAGGAGAGATAATCTCATATATAAAGTCTTATTCAGCTTGGAGTGAAAAATGGATCATTAGAGGATGATATATATGGATATCAATTATTAGAACTTCTGTGATTACAACAAAAATGTTCCATTCTTGATCCATTAGTTACATGTCTTCCTTTGATAGAGAATCAAGATTTCCAAAGACATTTATGATTCCAAATTTGCCCTACAGCTAAACTGTCCTAACAACTATTAAGTAGAATTAACAATTAACCACAAGAAACACAATCAAATGTTTACAACTTATACAACTTGTAAGTATCTTCCATTCAAAAGATTTTGAGGTTTCAAAAACAAAGGTTACAGTGGGGGCTAAAAAACAGATGGAGCTCATATTTAAAAAGAAAACAACTTGCCTGGGCTGTGCAGACTCACTGGCATGTAGAAAAGCTTGGTGGTCACAGTGAAGGACAAAGACTATAGGTGCTAAAAGCTCGTGCATACCCTGAAATGAAAGAGCCAGACAAATGAAAGAGATGGATACTCAGGGTCCATTAGTGGACAGTATAAACTCAGTTAAATACTTTTTCAAACCAATTCCTACTAGCAAAATTTCTGTATAATATAGAAAACATAAATATGGAAAGCTACAAGATGAGATTTTTATCTACTTTTAGAATTTGATTCTAATTCAACCACCGCAGGTATTCTTCTTTAAAACACGGAGAGCAGTTCTCTTTTAAATGACATGACAAACAATAAATTGGCATGGTAGATAACCTTGCACCTGTCAGTTGCTTCAAGATCTGTACTCATAAATATGAATTTCATTTATGCAAATTATAATCATGAGCTACAGTGTTAAGATCTGCAGTAAGAAGGGCAACTAAGAACTGTAGACCTAAGGAAATTACATCCAATGTTTTCATTATATAATGGCTCAAAATTAGGATGTCTGTAGATTTAGGAAGCACCGAAGTCTGCCAGCTAGAAATGTTGGATAATAAAAGAAACAACCTTAAGAAGGTATGACAGAAAATAAACTTGTTAAAATAGGATTTAACATGTTTAATCAGAAAACTACCATAATTTTTTCCTGTCTACTGCAACTATAAGGTTAATTTCAATTTATTTAATGATTTCACCAATACGATTTTCCTCCTTATATTGGTTTTCACCAAAAATAGGTATAGAAACAAAAAGGCATAATATTAGTTACTAAGCTGTCCTTAAAAGGGTACTATAAAAATCTATTACTGATCCATTATTGTGGTGACATACGGTATTCCACATTATGACTACCTTTGCTAATTGAGATTTCTTTCCCCCTTAAGCATCAAAAAACATTTCAGCAAGTTAAAATAGATTATTATTTTTCCTGTCTCTTAAAGTGAGCAAATTACTGCTTTCCTTTTGCTTAGTAACTAGGGATGCTCTTTTATAAAAAGACAAGACAAAATACCACTTTTAGAGGAAATACGAAAGCAGAAAGGAGATACATCTTTTGCCAGTAGAATTAGAGATGGCTTCCTATATGGGATGACCAGAGTCACATAGTCCTCTGCAGTCTAGTAGTAGTATACCATTCTTAGAAAGCCAATTGTTATCATACAGATAATATGCAAGTTAACTTTTTCAGACTTCATATATAAGTTATCACTACTTTGAATTAAAAATATTTAGTTATATTTTTACAAAACAATTTATGATTCATTGACAATTTACTTGTGATTTAGGACAAATTACCACGTATCATTTCAATCTTTATAGGTAACCAACCCCTTATTAAACAAACCTTGAAAAACATCTTTCAGATAACATGTTAGACACCTAGAAAAATGAAATTGAGCATTACTAACTCTGCTTTAAAAATCATGAGGGGTTTATTCTCTTGGAATAGTCTCAAGTTACTCCAAAAAGAAAGTGCCGTAATTTTAATCATTAAAATAATAAGTATTATATCAATAGAAAAGTATGGAAAAGGAAAAACAAAAATAAAAAAAAAATGATAAAGGGAGAGAGGGAGGCCAGCCAAAAAACAAAACTTAAGAAATAAATTTAAAACTTCAGTAGATATCCTTGAGATCTTTTTTTGCCTATTTCTCATGATTTCTCCAGAATTAAAGTCCTTGGAAGTAGAATTTCAGGGTAAAGGGGTAAAAATAGGTGTTAACATCTGGTAGGATGTATACCGTTAAGCTGTCTCCAGAAAGAATTCTCTCAGTGAAGAATATAAAAATCATTCTCTCACACATCCTCACCTATATTCAGAGTTTTTTAAAAATTTTCTCAAGTTTCACAGTTAAATTGTTATAGCTTATTTAAATCCTAGCAAGATTGAACCCCAAAATTTTATTGAACGTTTTTACTTAATAAATTGCCCTTTTTCTCCTGATGAAGTGTTTCCTTTCCTTGGTGATGTCTAATAGTTCTATACCAATTAAAGATACTAACCCTTTCTAATTGTTGTTACAAACATTTTACCATGCTTATCATTAGTCTTACTTTTGATTTCTATGATGTATTTTACTGACATTATACACTTTGGTCAATAAAATAAATAATTCTTCATGGTTTCTATTTTGCTTTCATGTCTATAAGACCTTCCTCATGTTGAGATTAGGGAAGAATACAGTTTCCTTTTTTTTTTTTCAGTTAATTCTTCGCTCAACTGATATAAGTTTAGTTTTTGCCATGAAAATAAGTATGTTTTTCTCCAAAAGAATTATATCAATTTACTGATTAATTATTTCATCTTCAATAAATTCAATCTACTCGATAAGTTGAATAACTCCTCTTCTCCCCAGAGTTCTGAAATGCCATATTTAGTAAAAAAATAAATATCTAGTTTACATTTTTTCCAGGCTTTTACTCTAATACGTTGGTTTGTATACTATTAACGATAATTGTACCATTATAAAGATTCGACCTTTAAAATATTAGAATATTTCCTATTTTCTACTCTTTTTTTTTTCAAACTTATCTTGATGATTCTATTTTTTTTATTACAGGTTGTGTCATTATCATTTAGGTTAAACAAAATGGTAAACAAAACATTAAAATTTTTATTGGCATTGCATTGAAATTAACTTGAGAAGAGTATTTTTAAGAACATCAGATTTTCCTAATCCAAAAATCTGCAGAACTGCATAGTTCTTGCTAGGTTTATCATGAAGTTTTCTTTCTTTGCTCTCAGTGGGATGCCCTTTTGAAAGAAAGAGTGCTTTTCCCCCTCTTTCAAGCACTCTTTGAAAGAAAGAGTGGTGCTTTTTTTTTTTTTTTTTTTTTTCGGTCTGTCTCCCAGGCTGGAGTGCAGTGGCCGGATCTCCGCTCACTGCAAGCTCCACCTCCCGGGTTTACGCCATTCTCCTGCCTCAGCCTCCCGAGTAACTGGGACTACAGGCGCCTGCCACCTCGCCCTGCTAGTTTTTTGTATTTTTTAGTAGAGATGGGGTTTCACCATGTTAGCCAGGATGGTCTCGATCTCCTGACCTCGTGATCCGCCCGTCTCAGCCTCCCAAAGTGCTGAGATCACAGGCTTGAGCCACCGCGCCCGACCCAAAAATATATTTTAAAACAAGTTATGGCTAGTATAATAAGAAAGACTTCTTGTCTAAATGAATCTTCCCAACTTTAAATATTCTCTTCCCTCTAGTTTCTATGACACCACTCTGTCTAGATTCTCCATTTGTTCAAACATCATTCATCATTCACTTATTGCAAAAACTATTAAATGCCTGTATTTGCTGTGGACACAAAAGTGAATGAAGTGGGCAAGTTCCTAACGTTGATGGAGCTTGTAGTCTAGAGAGAAAGGAACAAAATAATAAAATAAGCACAGAAATGACTATACAGTAGTCCCCCATTATGTGCAGGAGATATATTCTAGGACCTCACAGTAGATGCCTAAAACTGTAAATAGTACTGAAAACTACATAAACCATGCTGTTTTTACATATACATGTGTATGACAAAGGTATTAAAATTATGATTTAAATTAAAGATTATAAATTAGGCACACTAAGATTAACAACAATTAATAAGAATAGAACAATTGTAACAATATAGTGTAACAATATTATGTGATTGTGGTCTCTCTCTCTCTCTCTCTCAAAATATTGTATTATACTATACTCAACTGTTTTTGGATGATGGCTGGCTGCAGGTAACTGAAACCACAGAAAGTGAAACTGCAGGAAAGCGTGAACTACTGTACTGTACTGTACTATAGGTAAGAATGGACACTGTACAACTGTGATTGTGTGTGTGTGTGTGTGTGTGTATACTCATGCAGATCCTACCACAGGCCCCGCACAAAGAAAGTACTCACTACCTATTGACTGAATGAATGCAATATCTACCACTTAATATATCCACATAGTGAAAAAAGCTGAACTACAATATGAAAAAAAGAATAGCATTAAATCACATTTCAAATCAATAAATAAAGGTGTTATTGGCAGAATGGAAGTTAAGAGTCTTTTGAATACCATTAAAACTATTTTACAAGTTCAGTTTTGACTTTCATCTAAACTAGGGATTTTTTTTTTCAAATACTTAAAAGACATTTTTGGTTTTGCTATCAATTCAAGACTAGTAAAACCTGTTTAACAATTACAAATGGCAATTACATAGACATCTTTAAAAGAAAAGAGAAATACCAGAAATAATAATCATCAATTCAATATGCTTTAAATTTGAAAAAGCATAATAAAAAACAATGTATTGACAGTATGCTTCTGGTTCCCAAAATGTGTATTTTGCTTCCACCTATACTGTCAGCATTTCTGCCTGCTTAAAAGCTTTTATCCCTGCTGGATTGTTAGTAGTCACTGCACTCCAAACTCATGTCAGTTGAAAATAAAGGTAACACAGTTTTCTTCATCAACAGCCTGTAGGTTCACAAAATTGAACCTGTTCTTTTATCTGCCTGTGTTCATTTAGCCCACCAAGCAGTCTTTACTAAAGCTAAGGCATCAGGCAGTCAAAGTTCATTAATACCATTTATATAATCTCGGCAATTTCAATTAACTCAGCAAGACATTCTACTACATGATAACAGTCTCATTAATTCAATAAAATCCCATAACTATTAACAATATGGTCGATGTTAAACGGGGTGTCACCTAGTACAAAATAATAGCTTTAACAGCTTGTGATGAAACTTAAGGTTCTTTTCTTAAATTTGATCTGGCTAAATATTCAGTCCTTCTACAGCAAGGTATTATTTTTCTGTAAAAAATCTATAGGATTTTAAACACATACAAGGAATAATTAAATATTTTAAAATGACACTCAGGAGTAAGCTAATAATACTTTCTTATTCAGTAACTGATAGATTTTTGTTTTAATGGATCAAGAACATATCTTCCATATGACTGTGTAGTCTTCCATACAAACACAGTGGGCCACATACATCACAAAGTGTACAGTTATTATGTTTTTGTTCCTTGTCCAAAGAACTCATTTCCATTATTATAAGACTCCTTAATCTATTTTTCCTTTCTCTAAAAAAATTGGAAAACAGATGTGTAATTTGGAATAACTTTATCCTGATTTGATTCACTATCATCAAGTCTTTTACTGTGGGGTATTTTCAAGTATTTAAAGGAAAAGAGGAAATAACAAAGAGACAAGGTTCACAACAAAAGCCAATATAATGAAAAGAGAGCAGAAAAACAAATCCTGGAATTTTTGATAGAGATTTTAAGCTAATGAACTAATGCAGCAGAACCATTTACTCCCACACTTCATGTGAAGTGTATTAACAATCTCCTTACAGTTTAAAGTCATTTTAAATGGGGTCTTCTGCTATTTGCTTCCAAAAGAATTCTACACTAACAGATTTTTTCCCCCCAGTCTCCTTTTTGGTTTGTTTTTAGGCTTTCGACTTTTTATCTGACTTACAGATGAGCCTACCTTGCTTGCGAGTCCCTCTCCTAGTCTGAGATTACAAAAAAATTTATCCCAAATCTTCTTCTAGTATTTTTATATACTTTTAGTTTTTATATTTATGTTTTTACACCATCTGGAATTTATTCTCCAATAAATGTATAATTTAATGGTTTTTCCAGATGGAAAGCCAAATATAGCAAGACAATATCCTTTTCTCTATTTTACCATATTCAGATCCCATATAAACTGAACCTGTTTCTAAACTGTTTCACTGAACAATGATCAATTCACATAATACTGTCACATTAGTTTGATCACAAAACCTTTATAGAAGTTTTAATATCTACATTTGCCATTCTCCCTTTTCCACAAATTCTATGGTAATTCCAACACATTTAATAATTATTATAATGATGATGATAATAAAAACCACCACAACTACCAACATGAACCTTTGCTTGGCATCAAATGTTAACTCTATAAAGTAATTACTATTATTACCCTCATCTGACAGATACAAAACTAAAGATTAAAAAAGTTAAGTAAATTGTCCAAGATTGTGAAGTTAGGAAACGAGAGAGCTAAGATTCAAACAAAGGAATTTGAGTCTACACTCAGTGCTTTTAATCCCTAAATTGTATTATCTCCGTTAAAATAAGTGTAACGTTTTTAGGCACTAAACTGAGAAGAACTGTATCCAGTTTTTTAAAAAGACACATATCTTACTCAGGTTATCACTGGAATGATAATTCATTTAAACATAAAGAAGTAGTATTTTTACTTAAAGTCTTCTCATCCAAAAACTGCTATTTTTCTATTTATTTGATTCTTGCTTTACATCCTTGAATAACTTCTTTTTTTTTTGAGACAGGATCTCAATCTTTCGCCCAGGCTAGAGTGCAGTGAATCAATCACAGCTCACTGCAGCCTGAAACTCCTGGTCTCAAGGGATCCTCCCAACTCAGTCTCCCAAGTAGCTGAGACTATACGTGTGCACCACCATGACCAGCTAATTTTGTGGGGGTTTTTTTGTAAAGACGGGGTTTCGCCATGTTGCCCAGCCTGGTCTCAAACTCCTGGGCTCAGCCAATCACCCTGCCTCAGTCTTACAAAGTGCTGGGATTATAGGTGTAAACCACTGCACCTGGCCTATAGTTTTCTTCATATATTTTTTGTATCTTTATTGTTAATTTTTTTCTAGACATGTTATAGCTTTTGGTTGCCCTTATAAATGCAATTTAGTTTTCATTTCCAATTCTAATAAGCTATTGTCAGCAGGTAATTAATACAGAAAAATACTACTACTGTTAAAAATAAGATAAAATTAGTTCCCTTGGATATTCTATGTATATACAATAATTAAAAATGTATGATTTAGTATATTTGTAGTATGACATGTTTTACCATCCTTAAATCTAGTTTATTTCAAATTAAATACATTGCTTTTACCATAAGTGTTTTCTATTATATTAAATTTAAGTTCAGTGGTCCTGAATTAGCTATACATTATAACTTTTGATTATCAGAGATTTTAAGAATTTAGCTTGAATTCTCACTTCATTTGCATTTGGAGAAATACATAAAAATATCCAACTGGGTGTATTTTTATTAGAACACCATAAACTTAAATAAAAAATGTAAATACATCTGAATATATTAAATAATTTACATTTCAATAATATAAAACAACCCAATAATCTTCTTTGCTTTAGTAATGAGATGAGTCAAATAACAGGGTAACAAAGGAACTAAATACACATTTCAAAAGATTTAAAGAAACTTTCTGAAGTTCTATTACTGATAAGTTTTAAAGGATAATAGGATACTTGATTATTTTTTACATGACATGTCATGTATTTATAAATGCTATACTGAAAAATATTTGTACATACAACTCTGAAATTTTATTACTAGATTGCCTTCAAAGATGCTGTTTATAAACAAACTCCCAAAAGTTGAAAGAAAAGACTGAACACCTTAAAGGAGACAATTTGGTGGAATGTCTTATAATGAGGAAGAAGCATATGTGCTTCAATGAGCTTACCTTTCTCACCATGCAGCTGACAAGCAGCTCTCTGATTGCTTTAGCATTATGATACAACTTTGGATACAATAAAGGCTACATTATTGCTCTATCATTTGTCAAGCTGTATAGAAAATTTTGAGTCAATGGATGCCACCTGTAAGATATTTTCATTACCTGTTTATAAAGCAACTGCTCGTTTTCTCTGGCATAACAGAAAAGAACATCTGTAAGAATTTTTCTCACATTTTCTTGTTGGAAAAACTGCATTTCAGGAAACCTGGAAAAGGAAAATACAAGATTGAAACTGACTAACACAGTTTCAAGAATCACTCTCAAATTCTAATCTCGAAGACGAGGCAAGGGCAGCTTCAGAGTTTAGAACAAGCCTGTGTTTGCCATGCAACTTATGCCTTTGGTGGGTAATGAAAAAGGGGTGAGGCAAGGGGAAATAATTATATCCCAGAGGTAAATGACATCCTTCAACATACTCACATTTCAAATTTTTTCACATGCTTCATATACTTCATACATGTGTGAATATGATGGTTTTTGAATTATATTCTACCTGTCTGCGGATGGTGATTTGCTTTGTTTTAGCCCACTGGTTTTTAGGATAAGAATGTGATTTTGTAAAAGTACTAATTTTTTTCAAAAAAAGATTGTCATTCTTTTTCCTTGATGTAAAATATCGACACTTCAGTTATTACATATAACCACACTATCAGCTTTTCATCTGATTAAAATACAGACTTCTAAATATTTCTTTATAATGCAGTAAAACACCACAACTGCAAGAACCCAGAGAAACCCATAGCAACACAATACACAATCAATGTATAAGGGCTGAGAGAATGTCATCTAGTAGTAGTAGTCAACTGGGTTTAATTACAGAGTTTGAATGATAATTTTTAGGAGAGAAGGAACATGGAACACCAGTGGAAAAGGTAATCAACACAGAAAGAAAGATATGAAGGCACAGGAGGCAATGGGTATTGCAAGAGTGCAGCATAACACGGTAATTATTAATCAGAAGGAAAAGACAATTCCATGAAACACTGCCTGCTGGGAGCAGGACAGTGGGATAGAAGAAAAGGTGGAGCAAGGCTGGAAAGACCTTTGAATGCTGAATTTCCAACTATGGAAACACAGCATAGTAAATCTGTATTTATGAATAAGGAAGTGATAAAGAAAACAGTATTTTAATTTAAGTCTATGGAGGAATAAACCTGAAAGAGTAGCGTAGGAAGGACATAAGAGTGCATTCTAATAAAATGAAATTTAAAAGTCCCAAACCCAAGTAGAAAAGCCTGTGTTCAAATTCATGTTGCATAATTTCTAGTTATGAAACCTCCAGTGAATGATTGCTTAAATGCCTCATCTATTAAGAAGGGATACCAATACTGATCTTGTGATCAAAATGCAATCATATGAAAGCACCAAGAACAGTGCCTGACAAGTAGTAGATATTCAGGAATAGAAGCCATTATTATAATAGTATTTGAGTAATGATACTTTAGATAATGAGATGGCAAATCAGGTGGCTTTGGAACTAAAATTGAGAGAAAACGTGAGAGAGAGGAAGATGACCCAGAGCATGAAGGCATACAGCATTACTGAAACAGAAAAGTATTCCTTAATGAGTCTTTTAAGAGCAATAGTGGCTGTTTTACATCATATTATAATGGTTTACTGCCTCCCATTTCTGGAGACCTCCGCTCTTTTATGCTTCACTCTGCTACTTTGTTGGTGCCTTGGACAGTTATAACTTTCTAGTCCAAGCTCGGTTTTCAGTGAATTATGCTAGAGATTTGTGAAGCATCTTTTTTTCTGGTCCTAATTTTTTAAATAAATTAAGGCCCATTTTATCTTCGTCTGACTTCATTTGACTTTTGCTTACAACTCCGTTCTGCAACTGCCCACACAGGTTTCGCTTGGTTTTTGTTGTTGTTGTTTGTTTTGTTTTGTTTTGCCTTTTCTGTGGCAGCAAGGAAGCCTCTTTTTGGGGGGCCAGTAAACAACCTAAGGATCTGAGCAAGCTTGCTTCACATATTTGCATAAAGCTTAATGTGATGATCTCCCAGGCAGTCCCTATCCAGGCATCAGAGTTCAAATAGGGGTGGCATAATTAACTTCTAAAGAAGAGAAAAATTAACCTGAAGAGTAAGCGTATGTGAGAGAAGCCAAAGAAACTGCAGAATGATGTCAAATGCACTGAAGTAGGAAAGAAACACAAAAACTTTTAAAATGACATTTTGGAACAAAAGAAAGTTGCTAAAGCCTTTAAAAATCAAATATCCCAAATTAAAGTAATCAGGATAAAAGATAAGTAGTTAATAAAATAACCTGGTATAGAGAAATTTCTTGGGAAACTTAGCCATTAAGTTAAGAACAGAATAATCCTTTTGAGAGGTGAAATTTTCTCTCCTTCTCATTATATAACATAAATTTAACTCTGTCTTTGAGTAGGCTTCATTCCCAAAATTCTGGATCACCTGACTTAATAATTTTGCATGTCCCCTTCCTCATCTATTCTTTGGAAATTTTCTACACACATTGGCACAACCAAATTCTGTGTAGCCGTTACAATCTAAAATTGATTATGAAAGAAAGTACTAAAAACTGCTACATTAACTTTGCAAAGAGTATCCATAAACTATAAATAATTTAATACCTAAAAACTAAAAATGTAAAGTATACTTGTTAAGTCAACTTCAGCCTGAAGCTGCCTCCTTACATATTTTAAGTTCACTCTAAAGGTTTCTCTGTATATTGTGAACACAAGTGGAGCTGTAAACAGATGGTAGTCTACATGTCTGCCAATCATCGAGTTTTGGCCAATCAAATGTAGCCAACTGTTCAACCCATGTTCAAATAAGGCAAACACCAACCTGTGACCAATCCAGCTGTTTCTGTACCTCACTTCTGTTATCTGTATGCCACTTTCCTTTTTCTGTCTGTAAATCTTCCCCCATGTGGCTGTGCTGGCGTCTCTGAGCCTACTCTGACTCGGAAGGCTGCCCGATTCACAAATCGTTCATTGCTCAATTAAACTTCATTAAATTTAATTCGGCTGAAGTTTTTCTTTTAGCACACTATATACCAACTCCTGGTTTCATTTAAATGCATACTAACCACTTTCAAGATTAAAAACTACAGATCTACAAGAATTCAATTGCAAGTAGTAATTTAAACTGCCTACTTTTAGCAAATATCAAATCAATTGAAAATGTGTATTATGCAGACATAGCATATCTATGCAACAGCACACCAACTATGATTCTGCTCTACAATGCTGAAGTGCTAATTTGTGAAGTTTCATGGCACTCTCTTTGTTAGAAAACTACAACTTGTTCATTAAATGATGAAGAATCCATTGCATCAAATAAGTAAGGTAGAAAGATATAGAAAAGCTCTGAAAAAGAAGTAAAGTTTTCGAAAACTATTTCAAAAGTTGGAAAAAGAACTTTTGAAAAGAAAATCAGAGTTTTGTGCTGAGTCTTTGGAAATTATCCAGTCCAACTCAGAGATTAACAGGCAAGTAAACAGAAGCACAGAAGAATAATACCTCTGCCAATGTATCTGGGTAGTTAACAGAACAGCAGCACTTTCCAACTGCTTCCCTAATCGGTTATAAATTAATCTGAGAAATGCATTTAGGTAAAACTCCATGACTTTAGAGTTACACATAAGAACCTAGCTCTGAAGGTTGATGAACATACCTAGACAATAACGTATTTCCTACAAAAAATACTTGATGGTCACAGTATCAGGATTCAATCCAGAAGATGTTACATTTATAGGTATAAGAAATATGAGAGAAAAGTACAGTGAGCAGCGTATCTAGGAATAGTAATAATCTGTTTTTGATGATATGTTGTAAGTTTCAAAATAGCTTCCCCACCACTCATTAAACTTCTAGGTTTTATTTACCCCATGCTAGATGGTGTGGATTCAGGCTAGGTAACATAATTTGAACATCAGTATAACCCAAGTATCATTGGAAAGGCAAATCTGTTTTTGAAACATAATTAAAAGCACAGAATACTAAGAACACTAGATGTAACAATCATTCAGGTTTTGAAAAATCAACAATGACTCTATAGTTTCATGGAAATAAGAGAGAAATTTAGAATTAAAACTGTAGAGGTTCCTAATTTATTCAAACCAAAATATCTGGTAGGAAAATAAAACAGAAAGGAAAAAAAACCACACTAAGTAGGAACCAGAAACAAATTTTATTATTAACAGAAAGTCTTTCTTTCTACATTTGTCCATAAAATAAAAATTGAGATGTAAAACAGGTGAGGGTAAAACTCTAAAAATAGAGATGAACAGCAAAGATTAAGTAGTCCATAATGGAATTTAGACTAAAATAGTCTTAAATCTTTACTTTAGGGTAAAAGTCATATTTCAGTTTAGACTCAATTGATCAGTATTTAAGTTTCTCTCTCAGATGTGTGAAGAAACTGTATTTAAACAAATTTTACATAGTACACAGTAATAATAAGAGCCATCACAAACATTTGGTGTGTAAGTTTGTTTTCTACCTTGAAATAAACCAAAATTGGTAGGCAACATAGGCTTAATTATAAGTTTTAAAAATCTTTCATTATAGAAAATTCAAACATTTATAAAGAAAAGACAACAGTAAACTGAACCCCAATCTACCCATCAGCTAGTTTCATGACTTATCATTTGTTTTACATATATTCCTCCCCAATATTGCATTATTTTGAAGCTAATCCCAGACATCATTATATCTATAAATACTGCAATGTGTATTTCTAAAAGACAAGCACTCTTTAAAGGCCAGGTGAAGGGGCTTACACCTATAATCCCAGCACTTCGAAAGGCCAAGGCAGGAGGATCGCTTGAGCCCAGGAGTTTGAGAACAGCCTGGGCAACATAGTGAGACCCTGCCTTTACAAAAAAAAAAAAAAAAAAAAAATGTAAAAATAAATTAGCTGGGTATGTTGGCACACACCTGTAGTCCCAGCTACTTGGGAGGCTGAGGTGGGAGGATCCCTTGAGCCTCAGAGGTCAGAGGCTGCAGTGGGCCATGTTTGCACCACTGCACTTTGGCCTAGGCAAGAGAACAAGACCCTGTCTCAAAGAACAAAACAAACAAACAAAAAAAGTAAAATTATCCCATAGTGCCATTGTAACATTACTACTAATAAAAATAATAATCTAGTAATCAAATATCCAGTAAATGTTCAAATTTCTGTGACTGTCCAAAAATTCTTAACACTTTGTTAAGAGCCAAGAAATATCTGTCGGTACACTGCAATTTGTTGATATATCTCTTAAGATTCCTTTAATCTACAGACTTGTGCTTCTTCTCTTTTTTATCTTGCAATGTATTTGTTAAAGAAACCAGATTTTTATCCTGTAGAAGCTTCCCACATTTGGAATTTTATGTATTGTACCTCCACTGTGTTATTTAACAATTCCCCTTTCCCCCGTATTTCCTACAAACTGGCACTTAGACCTAGAGACTTTATCAGATTCAAGTTTTCGACAAGATTCTTCTTGTCTCATCTATAGATGATATAATTTAAGAACATGTTTGCAAATTCTTTGATACTCTTCCCATAGAAAGATGAAAGAGTCCGACTCTCTTCCCTTTGAGTATGTGCTGGCCTTAGTGACCAGTTTTCTCACAAAATAAATGTGACAAAAGTGGTGCTGGAACGCAGCTTCTGTCTGGCTCTCTCTGGACACATTCTCAGAACCAGGCCACCATGCTGTGAGGAAGCCAAGCAGCCATATGAAAAGGCCATCTCAGGTGTTCCCACCACAGCTTGAGAGGAGGTCTCACCTGAGAACCAGCTTCAACAACCAGACGGGTGAGTGAGCAAACCTTCAGATGGTGCCAGACCCTGGACTTCTGCAGCCAACACCATGTGGAACAGAGATACGCTATCCTACTGAGCCCTGCCCAAGTTGTAGATTCAACAACAAAATAAATTCTGTTGTTTTAAGCTTGAGGTGATTTCAATGCAGTGATAAGTTGGTGTTGTGTACTTCCATCAGGAGGCACCTAACATTAATGTATCCCACTTTCGGTGATTCTACCAACTGTTAATGATCACTGCCTAAATCTGATAATTCATTAAAAGTCATAAAATAGTAAAACTATAATTCTATCATATTTTTTCTTCCTTTATTAAGACATAGATAAAATGAAAAAAAAATTCCTTCATCAATTTTTAGCTATCCTGAAATACAATTCACATAATTTTTTAAAATCTTACTGATTTCTATTGCATTTGGCTCATGGATACGTACTGCATTTATTACACAAAGATCTATACATGATAGAATGGCTACTAATTCTGTAACAAAAGTAGTTTATGACAACTAGAGTATCCTATTTGCCATGTGGATATGGTCTCACATGACTACAGTGTGTGGAAGTGAACTGAAAAGTAAGGGATGGAGAACAATTAAACACCAACTTTGGAGCCCCAATAACCAGGAACCCAGGCGCCTGGGAAAGCCATTCAACAGGGCAATGGTCTGTCATAATACAGACAATAAAGGGAAGGCAGGCAAATATCTGGGCTATCTGTAATGCAGGCAACAAAGAGACAAAAAGAATCTTTCCTAAGCAAGAAAAGGGTTAAGAAAAGAGTAAGATGATAAAGGGTTTTGTCACCACATTATAGTATATAATTAGGTAATTAGAAGTATTAAAATAGACAAAGCATTGGGCCCAGATGAAATACTGAAGATGCAAGTATTCAATAAGATGCCCCAGGGGAAAAAGGAAAGCCCTTGGTGAGGGTTTATAATCATGCAATAGGACAAAGAAGCACAGAAGGACTTGAAGGAACAATAACTGTTGTTATGCCCATATTTCAAAAACAGAAAATCAAAACAAGCACTCATCCAAAATTTTTAAATGAGCTGACGAAAACTCCCTAGAATACTATTAACCACCAAAATAACTATAATACCTTACTGTGGTTTATTGTTTTACTAAAGAAAAACTGAACAATCAAGCCAAGACCACAACAAGAAACAATTTGATATGGAATAAAAACAGACATACTGAAAGACACAATTCTTTTTCTTCCTGTGTTCCCTATTTTGGTTGGTAATTTCCATTCTCCCTATTCAACCAAACCTGTTTTCTCTTCTTTTCAGTCACATAGCTGGATTTAATTTCCCAGCTTCCTTTTCAGTTAGCTGTGGTCATGTGACCTGAGTGCTAGCCAATGGAATGAGAGTGGAAATTATGTGTCACCACGAAAGACACTCCCCTAACTTCCCCACAGGCAGGCCTCCGTACACATTTCCCCTTCTAGTGGACAGAATGAAAAAGATCATGGGGAAGACCTTGAAAACTCCATTGGGATTGTGCTGCTTTTAAAACTATGACTGCAAATTCTTTAATTCTCACATTTCCCTTCTGAGGTAATGGCATAAAAATGACATAGCTTCTACATGGCTCTTTTTCTTTCTTGGATCGCTTGATCTGAAGAAAGTATCTTCTGAAGGAGGACCCTAAAGCAGCGCCTTAAAGAGATCCACACAGAGAGGAACCAAAGTGGATACTCCAGCCATAGTCAAGCCATCAAATGTCTGCAGCTCCAGTAACCACATGACTGCAATCTCATGAAACATTCCTAAGCCAGAATCTCCCAGCTACATTGCTCCCAAACTCCTGATCCACAGCAACCATGAAATAATAATTGATTGTTGTTTTAAGCCACTAATTTTGGTTAATTATGTAGCAAAATATAATAGAGGTTTTGACATCTGAAACCGGGGTGCTGTATCAAAACAACAACAACAACAAAAAAAAAAAAACAAAAAAAACAGAAACCTAAAATATGTGGTAGAAATGCCTATGGGACTGGATAGAAGACTGAAGGACCTTCAGGAGAGCATGAGTGAGAAATCAAGGCTGTGGGAAAAAGACTATTAGCAAAAGACAATCTGCAAAGAGGCTGCCAGTGAGGGCTTAAATGAAAGTGAGGAAAACATTACAGAAAAAAATTAGAGGAAAGGGGTTCCTTATTTTGCAGTGACAGAAAGTCTGGCAATATGATAGCTTCTAGTTATATGGAACACAGACAATGAATCTAATAAACTGAGTGATCTAGCTAAGGAGATATCCAGGCAGAGTACTGAAGGTACTGTCTGGTTTATTTGTATTACTTATAGTAGAATGTAAGAAGAGAAAAAACAAAAGGAGTAACTGGTAAACATACAGGTGCTAGAACTTGCTTGGTTTAAAAATAAAGCTTTTTCTCATTCCCAGCTTCTCAAGTCAGCAAATGATACCAACATTAACACACTGCTTCTGGGCAAAGATCAAATCTAGGAAAAAGACAGAAAGGCAAGAACTAAAGATGAAATCAAAGTTGTGACTATAAAAGCCTTTATTAAGATCTCAGAAAGCTCTAAGATGATGCCACAAAGAATCCTTCAGACAAACAAAAGGTCCTTAGAATTTTTATTTTTTCTTTATTTTTTCAGTGATGATATAAAACTGAATTTACTAAGTGATCAATGATTATACTTACTGGTTATAGTATTGGCGCATAAAATAGCATCCAGTCTTATGCTAACACCTTCTTTCTACATGATCCACTTGCTGTGTCATGTGACCCTTTTTTTTTTTTAATTATACTTTCAAGCTCTGGGAAACATGTATAGAATGAGGAGGTTTGTTACATTAGGTATATACATGCCATGGTGGTTTGCTGCACCCTTCAGCCCATCATCTACATTAGGTTTCTCCTAACGTGGTATTTCCCCTAGGCTCCCACCCCCCGAACAGACCCCAGTGTGTGATGTTCCCCTCCCTGTGTCCATGTGTTCTTATTGTTCAACTCCCACTTATGAGTGAGAACATGTGGTGTTTGGTTTTTTGGTCCTGTGTTAGTTTGCTGAGAACGATGGTTTCCAGCTTCATACACGTCCCTGCAAAGGACATGAACTCTTCCTTTTCTATGGCTGCCTAGTATCCCATGGTATATATGTGCCACATTTTCTTTATCAAGTCTATCACTGATGGGCATTTGGGCTGGTTCCAAGTCTTTGCTATTGTGAACAGTGCTGCAATAAACATACGTGTGCATGTGTCTTTATAGCAGAATGATTTATAATCCTTTGGGTATGTACCCATTAACGGGATTGCTGGGTCAAATGGTATTTCTGGTTCTAGATCCTTGAGGAATCGCCACACTGTCTTCCGCAATGATTGAACTAATTTACACTCCCACCAAAAGCATTCTTGTTTCTCCACATCCTCTTCGGCATCTGTTGTTTCCTGACTTTTTAATGCTTGCCATTCTAACTGGTGTGAGATGGTATCTCATTGTGGTTTTGATTTGCATTTCTCTAATGACCAGTGATGATGAGGTGTTTTTTTTTTTTTCCAAAAGTTTGTCGGCCACATAAATGTCTTCCTTTGAGAAATGTCTGTTCATATCCTTCACCCAGTTTTTGATGGGGTTGTTTTTTTCTTGTAAATTTGTTTAAGTTCTTTGTAAATACCTGGGAGTACAACTTACAAGGGATGTGAAGGACCTTTTCAAGCAGAAGTATAAACCACTGCTCAAGGAAATAAGAGAGGACACAAACAAATGGAAAAACATTCCATACTCATGGATAGAATCAATATCATGAAAATGGCCATACTGCCCAAAGTGATTTATAGATTCAATGCTATTTCCACCAACCTATCATTGACTTTCTTCACAGAATTAAAAAAACTATTTTAAATTTCATATGGAACCAAGAAAGAGCCCATATAGCCATGACAATCCTAAGCAAAAAGAACAAAGCTGGAGGCATCATGCTACCTAACTTCAAACTATACTACAAGGCTACAGTAACCAAAACAGCATGGTACTGGTACCAAAACAGATGTATAGAACAATGGAACAGAACAGAGGCCTGAGAAATAACACCACACATCTACAACCATCTGATCTTTGACAAACATGACAAAAGCAAGCAATGTGGAAAGGACTCCCTATTTAATAAATGGTGTTGGGGAAACTGGCTAGCTATATGCAGAAAACTGAAACTGGACCCCTTCCTTACACCTTATACAAAAATTAACTCAAGATGGGTTAAAGACTTAAACGTAAGATCTAAAACCATAAAAACCCTAGAAGAAAACCTAGGCAATACCAGTCTGGACATAGGCATGAACAAAGACTTCATGACTAATACACCAAAAGCAATGGCAACAAAAACCAAAATTGACAAATGGGATCTAATTAAACTAAAGAGCATTTACATAGCAAAAGAAACTATCAACAGAGTGAACAGGAAACCTACAGAATGGGAGAAAATTTTTGTAATCTCTCCATCTGACAAAGGAAGATTTTTAAAAGCATGCCTCACAGCTCTAGCAAGCGGAGATCAGGGATCTGCTAAACATCCTACAGTGTGCAAAACAACCTCTCAAAACAAAGACTTGGTCCAAAATGCTAACATTCCCAAGGTTGAGAAACATTGCATTACAATATATAAACCCAGAGGGCAGAAACAGTATCTACTTATTTAGTCTCCACCACTTTTTGAATAAGATTTGAGATACTGATTCATTTATGTTTCTGTCCCGTTTTGCTTCACTAAGTGCTTGCACACTGAAGGTACTTAATGTTTCTTGATGAAGCATTAAATCTAGGCAAACATGATTAACATAAATTATAGAGTAGTGGAAAAACAGAAGTCCCAGGTACCATCTCCATTTCGGCCATTAACAAGTTATATTTGCTTATTTTTGTCATAGTTTTTCTGAGCTTCAACTTTTCACCTTTGCAAAATAAACGGATTTTACTAGATGACTATTAATGACACAAATGCTTACAATGGGTGCCAAGTACTGGAAAATATGAAGATACAAAACATATGAACTCAAGAAAATCTAGGAGAAAAAAACAGACATCTTACAGATAATTTTAAAAGAAGGTAATTACAATAAAATATGCATTATGTATTAAAGAACAGAACAGGCAGTCTTTTATTTGAATCTTCAACTTCTAAAACAGTGGCTGACACACAGTAATTTCTCAAGTAGTATTTGCCGAATGAACAAATATACCTACAAGCCTTACAAACAACCAAACCTTTCAGGAAAATTAAGACGATACAATCAGGGACTAGGAATATAAAGGCAATGCAAAAGGAAAGCCTGAACAAGGTTCTGCTTTCTTTATTTTTTGCAATGAAGAAAAGAATGACATATAGCTTTCATAGTTCATAAACAGGAGGTGAATACTGAATTTTTTAAAGTGAAAAAAAGAGAAAGTAGTAATTTATTGTGATGACAATGAGTAGGACTCAGCCCAAAAGGACAGCAGAAAAATCTCCAAGAGGCTAACAAGGAAGGTGGAATAAGAAATCACTATACATTTGGGAAGATTAAGCAAAAACAAAAAGAAGAGGGGGTGGTTTGGGATGACAGGATACAAGATTGGGAGAAGGCAGGTGTGGCTGCAGTTCAAGAGATGGGACCTGTCACCATCTAAGTAGAGGTTTTCATCTAAGGTTCTTTCTAGTTCTACAGTGCCTGAGTCACGTAACAAGCCCTTTACCCCACTCCTCCACAAACATCTTTCTGTTCCTACTGTAACGGTGAAAAATTAGGAAAAAATATAAACGTAGGCAGATATACTGTACATGTACTTTCAGTGCCAGATGACACTGTGTCACAAATGGAAATACAGACTTTATTTTGAAGTTTTTCAATAATTAAGAAAAAAATTAAATACAAAGCATTACCCCGAAGTACCAAAGCTGCTTCAATTCTAAATCTGCTGAAATGTTCTAAAAAGACTATGTTACACTACCAAACAGGCTATGCCCACTGGGAATATTATTTTACTGCTCACCAAACTTTACTTTTTAACCTTCTCATAATCATATAAATCTACAACTATAAATAGTCCTTAAAAATCTGGGCTCATTTAAAACAAAGAAAATCTGAAAAGCAAAATTTCTATTGGTCAGCAGTTCAGAAGGTACCCCTATAACTGTGCTGCCCCTATGTACTACTGCTCCTAAATTCCGAAGATAAGGAGCACCAGGGTGCTAATGAAAGCACTGCAACTATATGTTCTGTAGCAAATAGACCTATATTTTCATTAAAATACTGAAAAAAATGTTTTACGTTTTTAGAAATCTCACAAATTAGAATAAATGTATGCTAAGAATTTGCACGCTTAAATGAAACAGAAATGGGAAAAATATACTTTAAAACAGTATAGGAGCAGTACAGGAAAATACTAAATATAAATATGCAATAGTAATTATTCTGTTTTTACCTTAAGTGTCAAATGAGGAAGGACCACAGGCCATTTGACAGAAGAATTATTTCTCATATTCCTGAAAATCTGTTTTTCCCCCTCTTTAATATTTAAGAAACACACACACAGGTTGCCGACAACTCTTAGAGAGCGGCTTGTGTTGTAGTTTTCACTTTCTCGGCTGTGAACAAGTGCATATGTGAGGGCTGGTCGTGCATGCACAAGCATGTACTTTGCCTGCATTAAATAAAATCACAACACAACACCAAGTACATCCACTCATTCATGTGTGCCTGCAGTCCACCTCGAGGAGACTGAAAATATAAATACAAGCTGCTATTTTGGTGTGATCACAGGAATATGGCAGCTTGTATTTTTTTTTCTCTTTAACATTTTAACACTGGGCAGATTGTCGGCATTAACACACACCAAAATCAATTCTGCTCTGAAATTGCTTGTAAAATCCTTCTTCCCAGAGGAATTTGTTTTTTATTTAAATAAAAAAATGGGCTTGGAGGAAACTGTGTAGGAGATACCGACATTTAGGACATCTTAACTTTGTAAAGTGTGACATCAACAGACTAAATTACTAGGAGAAAGAGAATCTTTAAATTAAAAAAATCAATAAATTACTCAGTAAAATCACTTTTGAATATGTTTAACATAGCAAAAAAATTCAAAATTAATCTAGTTTCCATCCACATACTACAGTGTAACATAATAACTACATTTGATCAAAAATTCAGGTAACACTTATTTACTGTAAAAATTCTTGTCGTTTTCTAAAGGAGAGAGAAAAGAAATAAAAGTGAATGTTTCACAGAGGCCATATCTAAAAGTTCAACATGAATAAAAAACAAAATGTAGACATTTACATCATGTATTACACAAAAATATAAAAATAATGACATATCATTTCAATTTTAGTATATGTGCTGCTGAGGTGAGCATAATAGTGAATTATCTATACAGCGCTGTCCAAAGAACTTTCTGTAAGAATGGAAGTATCCTCTGTAAGAGTTGTCCAATACAGTAGCCATTATCAGCTGTATGGCTAATGTAGCTACTGTGATGACTAAAATTTTTAATTTTATTTAATTTAAATTTATATTTAAATAGCCACATGTGCCTGGTATCTACCAAACAGTACAGCACATATCTATAATTTTTAAAAAAGAATTTAAAGAATTTTTAAATTTCCCTACCTGCTCCATTCTATTGGCAAGCAATTACTAATGAATCCAGAAAATATCAAATAAAGTTTAATTGAGGAGACAAAGTTTGCTTGCAAAATATCAAACTGTAAGATTTTAAAAACTGAGAAGACAAAATTTGCTTAAATAGATTATGTCTGAAGCATGGCATACATATACACTATAAACAAAAGGAAACAATAAGATGAGAAAGTTACATTTTTTTGAGACAGGAACTCACTCTTTAACTCAGGCTGGAGTGCACTGGCGTGACCACAGCTTACTGAAGTCTCAACCTCCTGGGATCAAATGATCCCCCCACTGAAGCCTGCCAAGTAGATGGGACTACAGGTGTGTACCACCATGTCTGGCTAATTTCTGTGTTTTTTGTGGAGACAGGGTTTTGCCATGTTGCCCAGGCTGGTCTCAAACTCCTGGGCTCAAGTGATCCTTCTGCCTTGGCCTCCCAGAGTGCTCGGATTAAAGGCATGAGCCACCACACCTGGCCCAAGAAAGCTGCATCTTTAAAAACTCACCATGGAGATACAAGTAAGAAAAAGAATGATTAAATTATGAATGAGCTACCTAAAATGTTAACTACGATAACTGGAAATACGAAAGATCAAATATTGAAGATGATAACAGCATATCAATAGGCAATCAGATAAACTTTAAAATATGGTCAAAGTTACAATTATAAAAGTCAGTTAAAGAAATTTAATCATTTAATTCAAGAAAGAGGGAAAACACATTTGAAGAAAAGATGAGACTATTTGGCAATAGCTTATAAATATGTTAATCTGCAAATGATGTTATAGATGCTGCATATATATTTTTAGAATAGACCTTGATAGACCAAATAACATACTTCTTTGGCATCTAATATGGAAAAGAAATTTTATCCTGAACTCATTATTTCCACCATTTTAAATAATACTGAATTTCATTTAACGTTATAGCTTTTGAAAACATGGCAAAATTTGTTCAGAATAGACAATTCAAGTTCTAAATTAGAATGCTGTAAATGGAAATTCCTTGATTTACCTTTTGATTATCAGTTTTTTCAGCAATAAAAATGGGAACAGTAACAAGCTCATTAGGTTAAGATAAAGAACAATTAATTGAAATGAATGCAAAACTCTTTGAGGCAAAAAAGGGTTAGTGACATAAAAGAATATTAAAATTGGCTGCAGGGGAAGATAGTATTTAATACAGTGACATATCCAGATCAAATACATTAAATGATGGCAGAATCACAGCTCATGAAATCAAATTATCTTGTTTAAACTCACACTAGAAAGTTGATAATAGTATTTTTTAAGGTATGCTTATGTCTCTGAAAATTTAAAGATGTTTGAGATAATTACTAAAATTGAACAACACTGATCATCAGTGATAAGATTCACAATCAATGATCATTTATTAAGTATCAACTTGGTGATGAGCAGTGAGACAAAAACAAAACTAGGTCCATGCCCTCAAAGGGTTTACTACTACGTTTGAAAGATAAGACAAGACCTGGGCTAACACAAGAGCTCTTGTACATACTGCTTCTGTTAATGGGACCAATAATCCTGCATTGTAACTTTTTTTTTCCTGTTTTGTCTGTAAGCTTCTTAAGCGTCCATGTCACATTTATCTTGGCATCTCTAAAGCCTGGTACACTAAGGAGATTAATATAAATGTATTGAATACACTGGCAGATGGACCTAAACAAATACAAGACCAAACAAAATTAAATAATATTAAAAAGTTATTAAGAAAATTCTACGGAACACAGACGAGGCACAAATAATTTCCAATTGCCAAGACTGGAAAATGTTATAAACTCAGGTGATGAATTCAGGCCTTGAATGATAAGCAGTCAGGAATCTAACAGGAAGCAGAGGAGGGAAGCAGCATTCCAGCAGAGGAGAGCATGCGAGATTCCAAAACATGGAAAATAGAAAGCACAAAACCTGTTCATTGAATAATGCTAGAAGCACTTGTCTAAAAGGGAACTGGGTATGCATTAGAGAAACTGAGTAAGTCTATTCTTCTTCAGGCCACAGGGAGTCATATAAAGTTTTGAATTAGGCAAATAGAATGATTATAAATGTGCTTTGAGTAGAGTAATTAGGCTGTAACACATGGAATGGACTAGAAGTGGAAAAACACTAGATCCCAAGAAAACAATTAAACAAGTAAGTGACTGTGGGCAGTAGGAAAAAAGGATCTGAAACAGAGCAGTAAAAATGGAACAGAAACTTATGAATATGAGAAAGCTACATATAATGATCCCCTAATTTGTATTTTAAAACATAAAATACATATCCCAAACCTATCTATCTACTCCTGTCTTTATTACTACATTTTTAGTCTAATAAATCACTAACATTACTTAACCTGAAACACTCCAATAGACTCCTAGTTGCTTTTCCAGCTTCCATTCTTACAACTACCTTTGCCCCACTGCACAGCAGCCATAATTATCTTTTTACATATCATGCCACTGCTCAGTGTCCTCCAAAAGCTTCCCATTGCAATTGAAATAAATCCTTACTTTTTACTGTGGTCTACAAGACTGTTTGTCTGGCCTTTGCTCTCCTCTCATATTTCCTTCTCTAAAGCACTTGCTCTACCCTGCCTGACTTCTTTTTGCTCCTCCAAACACTGGGCTCGTTTTTACTGAGAAACTAACTTTGCCCTAGCTACTCCCTCTGTCTACAAGTTCTTGCCCTAGTTCTTCACATGGCTGGCCTTTAAATTTTTTCACATCTCAGCTCAAATGTCATCTTTTCAAAGATGTCTTCTCCAATCACTATTCCTAAAGTAGCCTTCCCACTGGCTACTCTCCTTTTAGCTATCCAGTTACTCTGCTTTATTTCTTCAGAGCAATTATCACCCTCTGTAATTATCCTCTTTATCTATACACGCTTGTTGTCTCACCACTCTCCCCTATACCACACTAAAATATACAACCTGTGATGGCAGCACCCTATCTGTGTTATTCACCACTCCACTCTGTCCCCCGCAGTGCAAAGGGCAATTATGGAACATAGCGATGCTCCATAAATATACATTTTAAAAAAATTATTATCACAAAGCTAGTAAACAAGTAACACTTCATAACCTTATCTGGGCTGTACTTCTATTTTATTAGGGAATTCTTCACAGACTGAAATGAAAAACATATATTTTAGATCATATAGTACCTTATAAAGATGTAAATTTATACAAACTATTCAGCTTTTACAATTAAATAATTGGTGGACTTAAAATAAGACTGACCGCCTTACCTCACAAGTTAAGTATTTGCCAGAAAATTTATATAGAAATGACAAGGAGACTTAATCTAAATGTGGAGAGAGCCACGGGAGAGTCTTCAAGAGAAGAAGATATGGAATCTTCCTGCAATGGTTAATATTGAATGTCGACTTGATTGGATTGAGGGATGGAAAGTATTGTTCCTGGGTGTGTCTGTGAGGGTGTTGCCAAAGGAGATTAACATTTGAGTCAGTGGACTCAGAGAGGCAGATCCACCCTCAATGTGGATGGGCACCATCTAATCAGCTGCCGGTGCAGCTAGAATAAAGCAGGCAGAAAGTGGAAAGAGCAGGTTTGCTGAGTCTTCTGGCCTTCATCTTTCTCCTGTGGTGGATGGTTCCTGCCCCTGAACATCAGACTCCAAGTTCTTCAGTTTTTGGACTCTTGGACTTAACACCAGCGGTTTGCCAGGGGCTCTTGGGGCCTTTGGCCACAGACTGAAGGCTGCACTGTCGGCTTCCCTATTTTTAAGGTTTTGGGACTTGGGCTGGCTTCCTTGTCAGCTTGCAGACGGCCTATTGTGGGACTTCACCATGATCATGTGAGTCAATACTCCTTAATAAATTCCCCTTCATATATACATCTATCCTAACACTTCTGTCCCTCTAGAGAACGCAAGTCCGCGTTCAATTAGGAAAATTAGTCAATACATTTCCTGACTATGCTATCAACTATAGGGCCTCCTAGCTACCCTCTTTGGGTCACTGGTTTGCCATTTTAATTAAAGTACACTAGTAGAGATACACTTTAAGAAAAACACTATATGTGTGTGTATCTATATATGTATGTGTACATGTATACACACATATGTATGTGTATAATATACATATGTGTATATATGTATTTGTGTATATATCTTGCATTTTTGTAAGAAAAAACCAGAAAATACAGAAGTTTTCAAGAACTAGCACTTTCTTACATAACAAAGCAGAAATGTTCGAACTAACTAACTAAAATGATGAACAAACTCCCAGTAACACTGCCTATTTGATGTGGCTATCAGAGTTTTATTTTCCCCCTTTCTTGTTTGCTATTTCTTTAAGTCAATCTGGCCCCCATGGCCTCTGACTATGACTCAGCACCAGCGCTGTGGCCCCTTCATTTCCATTTGGTAACTGTAGAGAGGTTAATTATAATCCTGCTCATTAGACAGATCAATCTGAAGGTGGCAAGTTTTTAAATATAACTACCAAGCATTTTAAAAAGGAGATTTGGTTAACCAAACTTTAAAGTTTGGTTAACAATATGTACTGCGGAAAATAAATAGGGGGGCGGAGCAAGATGGCCAAATAGGAACAGCGCCAGTCTCCAACTCCCAGGGCGAGTGACAGAGAAGACCGGTGATTTCTGCATTTTCAACTGAGGTACTGGGGTCATCTCACTAGGGAGTGAGGGACAATCGGTGCTGGTCAGCTGCTGCAGCCCGACCAGCGAGAGCTGAAGCAGGGCGAGGCATCGCCTCACCTGGGAAGCGCAAGGGGGAAGGGATCCCTTTTCCTAGCCAGGGGAACTGAGACACAGAACACCTGGAAAATTGGGTGACTCCCACCCCAATACTGCGCTTTGAGCAAATGGGCACACCAGGAGATTGCATCCCACACCTGGCCAGGAGGGTCCCACGCCCACGGAGCCTCCCTCATTGCTAGCACAGCAGTCTGCGATCTAAAATCAAGGCAGCAGCGAGGCTGGGGGAGGGGCGCCCGCCATCGCTGAGGCTTAAGTAGGTAAACAAAGCC
Source organism: Piliocolobus tephrosceles (assembly GCF_002776525.5). Taxonomy (NCBI): domain Eukaryota; kingdom Metazoa; phylum Chordata; class Mammalia; order Primates; family Cercopithecidae; genus Piliocolobus; species Piliocolobus tephrosceles. The sequence goes on along the minus strand of NC_045435.1, from coordinate 150,467,854 downwards.
GCTGGGAAGCTCTAACTGGGTGGAGCTCACAGCAGCTCAAAGAAACCTGCCTGTCTCTGTAGACTCCACCTCTGGGGACAGGGCACAGCTAAACAACAACAACAAACAAAGCAGCAGGAACCTCTGCAGATGCAAACAACTCTGTCTGACAGCTTTGAAGAAAGCAGTGGATCTCCAAACACGGAGGTTGAGATCTGAGAAGGGACAGACTGCCTGCTCAAGTGGGTCCCTGACCCCTGAGTAGCCTAACTGGAAGACATCCCCCACTAGGGGCAGTCTGACACCCCACACCTCACAGGGTGGAGTACACCCCTGAGAGGAAGCTTCCAAAGTAAGAATCAGACAGGTACACTCGCTGTTCAGCAATATTCTGTCTTCTGCAACCTCTGCTGCTGTTACCCAGGCAAACAGGGTCTGGAGTGGACCTCAAGCAATCTCCAACAGACCTACAGCTGAGGGTCCTGACTGTCAGAAGGAAAACTATCAAACAGGAAGGACACCTATACCAAAACCCCATCAGTACGTCACCATCATCAAAGACCAGAGGCAGATAACCACAAAGATGGGGAAAAAGCAGGGCAGAAAAGATGGAAATTCAAAAAATAAGAGTGCATCGCCCCCTGCAAAAGAGCGCAGCTCATCGCCAGCAACGGATCAAAGCTGGTCAGAGAATGATTTTGACGAGATGAGAGAAGAAGGCTTCAGTCCATCAAACTTCTAAGAGCTAAAGGAGGAATTACGTACCCAGTGCACAGAAACTAAAAATCTTGAAAAAAGAGTGGAAGAATTGACAGCTAGAATAATTAATGCAGAGAAGGTCATAAACGAAATGACAGAGATGAAAACCATGACACGAGAAATACGTGACAAATCCACAAGCTTCAGTAACCGACTCCATCAACTGGAAGAAAGAGTATCAGCGATTGAGGATCAAATGAATGAAATGAAGCGAGAAGAGAAACCAAAAGAAAAAAGAAGAAAAAGAAATGAACAAAGCCTGCAAGAAGTATGGGATTATGTAAAAAGACCAAATCTACGTCTGATTGGGGTGCCTGAAAGTGAGGGGGAAAATGGAATCAAGTTGGAAAACACTCTTCAGGATATCATCCAGGAGAACCTCCCCAACCTAGCAGGGCAGGCCAACATTCAAATTTAGGAAATACAGAGAACGCCACAAAGATACTCCTCGAGAAGAGCAACTCTAAGACACATAATTGCCAGATTCACCAAAGTTGAAATGAAGGAAAAAATCTTAAGGGCAGCCAGAGAGAAAGGTCGGGTTACCCACAAAGGGAAGCCCATCAGACTGACAGCAGATCTCTCGGCAGAAACTCTACAAACCAGAAGACAGTGGGGGCCAATATTCAACGTTCTTAAAGAAAAGAATTTTAAACCCAGAATTTCATATCCAGCTAAACTAAGTTTCTTAAGTGAAGGAGAAATAAAATCCTTTACAGATAAACAAATGCTTAGAAATTTTGTCACCACCAGGCCTGCCTTACAAGAGACCCTGAAGGAAGCCCTAAACATGGAAAGGAACAACCAGTACCAGCCATTGCAAAAACATGCCAAAATGTAAAGACCATCAAAGCTAGGAAGAAACTGCATCAAATAACGAGCAAAATAACCAGTTAATATCATAATGGCAGGATCAAGTTCACACATAACAATATTAACCTTAAATGTAAATGGACTAAATGCTCCAATTAAAAGACACAGACTGGCAAACTGGATAAAGAGTCAAGACCCATCAGTCTGCTGTCTTCAGGAGACCCATCTCACATGCAGAGACATACATAGGCTCAAAATAAAGGGAGGGAGGAAGATCTACCAAGCAAATGGAGAACAAAAAAAAGCAGGGGTTGCAATCCTAGTCTCTGATAAAACAGACTTTAAACCATCAAAGATCAAAAGAGACAAAGAAGGCCATTACATAATGGTAAAGGGATCAAT
>NC_045435.1:150448128-150465891 GCF_002776525.5 Piliocolobus tephrosceles | reverse complement strand
GGGGATATCACCACCGACCCCACAGAAATACAAACTACCATCAGAGAATACTATAAACACCTCTATGCAAATCAACTAGAAAATCTAGAAGAAATGGATAATTTCCTGGACACGTACACTCTCCCAAGACTAAACCAGGAAGAAGTTGAATCCCTAAATAGACCAATAGCAGGCTCTGAAATTGAGGCAACAATTAATAGCCTACCCACCAAAAAAAGTCCAGGACCAGATGGATTCACAGATGAATTCTACCAGAGGTACAAGGAGGAGCTGGTACCATTCCTTCTGAAACTATTCCAATCAATAGAAAAAGAGGGAATCCTCCCTAACTCATTGTATGAGGCCAACATTATCCTGATACCAAAGCCTGGCAGAGACACAACAAAAAAAGAGAATTTTAGACCAATCTCCCTGATGAACATCGATGCAAAAATCCTCAATAAAATACTGGCAAACCGGATTCAGCAGCACATCAGAAAGCTTCTCCACCATGATCAAGTGGGCTTCAGCCCTGGGATGCAAGGCTGGTTCAACATTCGCAAATCAATAAACGTAATCCAGCATATAAACAGAACCAAAGACAAGAACCACATGATTATCTCAATAGATGCAGAAAAGGCTTTTGACAAAATTCAAGAGCCCTTCATGCTAAAAACGCTCAATAAATTCGGTATTGATGGAACGTACCTCAAAATAATAAGAGCTATTTATGACAAACCCACAGCTAATATCATACTGAATGGGCAAAAACTGGAAAAATTCCCTTTGAAAACTGGCGCAAGACAGGGATGCCCTCTCTCACCACTCCTATTCAACATAGTGTTGGAAGTTCTGGCTAGGGCAATCAGGCAAGAGAAAGAAATCAAGGGTATTCAGTTAGGAAAAGAAGATGTCAAATTGTCCCTGTTTGCAGATGACATGATTGTATATTTAGAAAACCCCATTGTCTCAGCCCAAAACTTTCCTTAAGCTGATAAGCAACTTCAGCAAAGTCTCAGGATACAAAATTAATGTGCAAAAATCACAAGCATTCTTATACACCAGTAACAGACAAACAGAGAGCCAAATCATGAATGAACTTCCATTCACAATTGCTTCAAAGAGAATCAAATACCTAGGAATCCAAATTACAAGGGATGTAAAGGACCTCTTCAAGGAGAACTACAAACCACTGCTCAGTGAAATAAAAGAGGACACAAACAAATGGAAGAACATGCCATGCTCATGGATAGGAAGAATCAATATCGTGAAAATGGCCATTCTGCCCAAGGTTATTTATAGATTCAATGCCATCCCCATCAAGCTACCAATGAGTTTCTTCACAGAATTGGAAAAAAACTGCTTTAAAGTCCGTATGGAACCAAAAAAGAGCCCACATTGCCAAGACAATCCTAAGTCAAAAGAACAAAGCTGGAGGCATCATGCTACCTGACTTCAAAGTATACTACAAGCCTACAGTAACGAAAATAGCATGGTACTGGTACCAAAACAGAGATATAGACCAATGGAACATAACAGAGTCCTCAGAAATAATACCACACAACTACAGCCATCTGATCTTTGACAAACCTGAGAGAAGCAAGAAATGGGGAAAGGATTCCCTATTTAATAAATGGTGCTGGGAAAATTGGCTAGCCATAAGTAGAAAGTTGAAACTGGATCCTTTCCTTACCCCTTATACGAAAATTAATTCAAGATGGATTAGAGACTTAAATGTTAGACCTAATACCATAAAAACCCTAGAAGAAAACCTAGGGAATACCATTCAGAACATAGGCATGGGCAAGGACTTCATGTCTAAAACACCAAAAGCAACGGCAACAAAAGCCAAAATTGACAAATGGGATCAATTAAACTAAAGAGCTTCTGCACAGCAAAGGAAATTACCATCAGAGTGAACAGGCAACTTACAGAAAGGGAGAAAATTTGTGCAATCTACTCATCTGACAAAGGGCTGATATCCAGAACCTACAAAGAACTCAAACAAATTTACAAGAAAAAAACATACAACCCCATCAAAAAGTGGGCAAAGGATATGAACAGACATTTCTCAAAAGAAGACATTCATACAGCCAACAGACACATGAAAAAATGCTCAGCATCACTCGCCATCAGAGAAATGCAAATCAAAACCACAGTGAGATACCATCTCACACCAGTTAGAATGGCAATCATTAAAAAGTCAGGAAACAAGAGGTGCTGGAGAGGATGTGGAGAAATAGGAACACTTTTACACTGTTGGTGGGATTGTAAACTAGTTCAACCATTATGGAAAACAGTATGGCGATTCCTCAAGGATCTAGAACTAGATGTACCATATGACCCAGCCATCCCACTACTGGGTATATACCCAAAGGATTATAAATCATACTGCTATAAAGACACATGCACACGTATGTTTATTGCGGCACTATTCACAATAGCAAAGACTTGGAATCAACCCAAATGTCCATCTGTGACAGACTGGATTAAGAAAATGTGGCACACATACACCATGGAATATTATGCAGCCATAAAAAAGGATGAATTTGCATCCTTTGTAGGGACATGGATGCAGCTGGAAATCATCATTCTTAGCAAACTATCACAAGAAGAGAAAACCAAACACCGCATGTTCTAACTCATAGGTGGGAACTGAACAATGAGATCACTTGGACTCGGGAAGGGGAACATCACACACCGGGGCCTATCATGGGGAGGGGGGAGGGGGGAGGGATTGCATTGGGGAGTTATACCTGATATAAATGATGAATTGATGGGTGCTGACGAGTTGATGGGTGCAGCACACCAACAGGGCACAAGTATACATATGTAACAAACCTGCACATTATGCACATGTACCCTAGAACTTAAAGTATAATAATAATATAAAAAAGAAGAAAAAAAAAACAACAATATATACTGCACATTTTGTTTTTAAAAGGCCTGTTTACTACCACTGATGAACTATATATTTAAATTACTGAGGAAATTCCTTCTTTTGTTTTATTCATATATTTACTGAGTGCCACGACTCCTGTGTGCTAATACAATGGTGCTCTACTTTCTGCACTTATATACTAGGGAGACCAAGCACTATCACCCACACCTCTGAGAGTAGCTTCCCTAACTGGGTTACTCCTGAGTTAACTGGATTACTCAAGCTAACCAAAATGATCCCAAACTTCCCACCCCATACCCTATTACCACTGCCAATTACCTGTGGTTTCATTGTACTCTAAACCTACGATTCTTCTGAATTATTTTCATTTTAAAGTAAGAAATTGTATTTGTTAAATATGTACTACAAACGTAGTAGTAGCTCATGTCATCTCATTATTCAGTATCTACAACATCCAAAGAAACGAGTATCAGAGAGTCAGAGGCCTTGACATTATAATAGATTTAGTAGGAATTGAACTAGGAGTGGAGCACACAGGTAAAGCTGCAGAATGACTTGGAGGAAGCCACCAGAGATACTTATGATTCTGCACATACCTGGCTAATCCCAGATCCTGAGGATTGCATTAAGTTTACTAACATTTATATAATGATTTATAGTTTAAAGTATAAACCTATCTAATTTACTACTATTCTGACAGATATTAATCCTCAAATACCGTAAGAGATGGTTACTATTATTCTCATTTAACAGAAGAGGAAACTGAGAGGGAAAGATGTTGAAGTAATCTTCCCACAATTACAGCATCAGTTAGCTAGGACTCTACCTATGATCTTCTGACACAAATTCCATTTACTCCTCACCCTATGACTCAGAAAGATGAGGTCGAATATATCAAAGTTATGGATACTATGCAAAGTAACAAATTACCCTTTTACATAGTAAATACTGAGTAGACTGAGAGAAGAGATTGTTTGTAAACCTGAATAGCTTCAAGAGTAAGAGAAGTAAGGATAAGAATAACGGTTGTCATTTAACAAGTTATAACAAGTAACTTGGTGAGAAAGGGATGCCAATGCATAAAGCAAGGGATAAATTTTTCTGGCAATAACAATATGACTATACAATATAACCTTAAAAAGGTGCATATGACTTCAAATAATTGTTGGAAATTGATAAAACTAATTAAATGTTATTGAAGATTATCAATATTATAAACGTAATTTACTTTTAAAAAGGGAACATAAAAATCTGTGTCGTTAGAGGAGAAAACAATCCTTATTATCACAATTTGTCCAAAAAAAGTGTGTTATTAACACAAGTAGAATACTGCATTCAATTAAGATGCCTCTCAGATTTTGTGTTTTGTTAAAATTAGAAAGAGATAACAACAATTTGAATTATTGAAAGTAACATGTAAATAGTTCTACGTACGTTCTTTTGACATCTTGTTCAATCATTGATCGAAGTTCTTTATCTTGGAAGAATTTGTTCCAAAGACTCTGAAATAAGGAAAACAATCTATTATATAGTCTCACACCTTTGCTTTACTTTTAATGATTTCAATTTAATAATTTAAATGGTTAAATTTATTCTTCTCTGAGTTATCGTTTCACTTTGCAGATAGAAAACCCGAGACTGGGGTAATTTTTATTAAAATCTAGTTTAATCTCAGAAACACATCTTTATTCTAACATCAATTTTTCCAGTTTGATATTATCATATAAAGTCAGCCCTCCTTATCTGCAGGTCCCACAACAAAAATCAACCAACTGTGGATCAAAAATATTGGGAAAAATCTAAAAATAGCAATACAACAATAAAAAAATACAAATTAGAAAAAACAACACAGTATAACAACTTTAGCATTTACAATCTATTAGGTATTATGAGTAATCTAGAGATTGTTTAAAGTATACAGGGGGATATACACAGGTTATATGGAAATACTGTGCCATTTTATATAAGAAACTTGATTATCTGCAGATTGTGGTGCCCATGAGGAGCATGGAACCAATCCCCTGTGGTAAATGAGAAACTAGTGTACATTCTTAAAACTTTTATTATCTATATAAAGTGAACAATACTTTTCACTGCCATATGCTACTGCTACTACTCCTGTAACAACAGAAAGGTGCTTGGATTACAGCAGGACTCATAGGCCAACTGTGCCCAGTTTGAACCTGACCGGAATTCCCAATGCACTAAGAAAGATGGGTAAAGTTTTCTACAGAGCTTGGTTTTATAATCCAACAGGTTTTCATGTACATTTTAAAATGTGAATTTAAGGGAAAGTTTTAAAAAAATTACTTAATATTTTATGTTCTTATACCAAAGAGTCTACAAATACTTATGTATCAGGAAAGAGAAATGCTAATACTATGTATTAAATGGGGGAAAAAATGTGTTTTTAGGTAAATAGGCAAAAATTAGAGCACTCACACTTTCATAGTTACATAATATCTTTAAAGTAGTAATTATTCCTTGTCTTCACTAGAACATGAGTAGAAGTAGACCTGATTTTTAAAAAACTTCTGCATAGACTCACTACAAATGGTTACTTCTTTCTTCCTGTGAGTTAGCCCTGCTAAGTGAGCCCTTCTTTATTTTTACCATGAAGGGAGGCCTTCCTTAGCTACCCAATTCCCCACTGCAACCCTGATAAGAGTTCTATTCTCATCTTTATGCTCTTACATTTTACCCTTAGTTCTTACAGAATCCTGAGATTTCTTTGTACTGCCATTCCACAGAAACAGATCATAAATTTCCTACAACACTGTATATATCTATATCTATATCTATATCTATATCTATATCTATATCTATATCTATATATATATACACACACAAAATGTAAAATCATTCTACCAGGTTTTAGGTGGTACTGTATGTGGAATAAAGAAAACAGCTGGCATGAAATATACTGCTTTCATGGTGATTGGCAACCAGTCACATAAACATATTCTTAGAAGCAAAAGAGGTTAAGATATGAATAAAGACGAACTTTACCCCTTCATCCTGTGAAAGAGGATTATTGATCATCAAATCTTGTTGGCCAACAACTTTCCTTGGGTTTGTAATATGCTAGTAAAGAAAGAGAAAAAACACACACAAGGATCAGAGGCTACTACTGGACTTTAAAGTGTATATAAGAAAACAATTACATTAATTAAATGTACTATTTACTTACTATTTCTTTAATGTTGCTATACCATGCTCTTAATTCTTCAATTCTACTTATCCATTGACTTTTGTCTTGAGGAAGAACACAAAGAAATAGCTGTCAAGAAAAACAGAAGAAACTTTTGTAAATATCTTAAGATATAAAATGTGAAACTATGCCAAACTGAATCACCTGAGCATTGAAAGAAATAATATTCATGATATTTCATATTCATATCATCATTCCAATCCCTAACAATTTCTGTTTGGAGATATTTAAGAAATATATAATCAGAAAATTCCAAAAGTGAACAAAGGCTACACCACAAAATAGAATCAAACTCCCCTTCAGATTTACATTAAAAAGGAAGAAAAATTCATTGAGGTTCAAATATAATTCACATTTTACATTCTAGTCTTAATGGGAGTGGTAGGGGGTTATTAGGAAGCACGAAGTCTGATTAGTAATTGCTACATATAAGGTTTTGTTTTAAAACAAGCAGGTAAAAGATAGTAAATAGCAGTCTCACTGAGTGCATAGCCTGAGTCATGAAAGCACTGCTTTTACAGAAAAAGAAATGTAATTTAAAGCTGGCCATCAGCTTATGAAAATAACAAACATTCTTAAAATAACAAATTTGATTTAATTTAGTTCAATACAACATTAAAATAAATTTGGATTTAGGTTTATTTTTAACAAATGAAAGATACTGAAAGTTAAACAACAGGGAATGGGGGTGGGGCACAAATACTTGTATACAAATATTCTAGCAGCAGGTCTCCTGCCTTTAATGCCTGCATCTAAAAGAAGAAAAGTGTACTTTAATTACTAAATCTAAATTATTAAACCTAAAACTGTCTAATACATTATGTGTTTCTTTTGTCTTTACTTGCATAGACTCAGTATGCTTAATTTATGCAGATAACCCTAAAAACTTTTGATAGAATTCATTCCAGAAATGAGTCTAAACCTAAATAAATTCATGTTTAGAAAACAAAAACAAACAATACTTCAAAGCAATTAAAAAGATAACTATAGATTATTATTACTAGTGTTGGTAATCAGTGCTCCTTTTCCTCTAAAGGAGAATGATCCAATTTCCTTCCACTTCTTGCCACCCCTCACTTTGTGTTTCTACTAAATGAAATGTGAAAAATATCTTCCTGCTGCCATTTATCAAGAAAAAAGGGAAGATAACTAAATGATGGCACTTGATATAATAGGAACCTAAAAGTTAAACCCCCACCACTGCCTTTTCTTGAAAATCTTCAAGAATTTCTGCAGAAGACTCTGGGGAGTGTAAAAGTGTTGCTCTGAATTTGGTACCATCAAAACAGTTGAAAAGATAGTTATTTTATATGACTCTTTTACCACTATCACTTACTCAGGACTAAGGTAGTTCAACAATCTTATTAGTAAATGTCCTATGAAAGATAAACATAGATAGTCAAAATAATGGGAGTGAAATCTCTTGGAAAATTCAGTGATCCCCTGCATGGCTAATCTTCCAGGGCATCAGGTAATGTGTTGATATATTGCAACCAGAAACTGTAAATAAATATTTTCTTCTTACCTTCCAGCAAATGCTGCGGAACCTGCTGCTTCTCAGCTGCCCATTAATCCCCTTCTGCCTTATTGTTGCCAAGTAATTGTTGTTTACAAATAGTTCTTCCCATTCTTTTCTATATGAAAGAAACCAAAGCATGAGAATCCTTTTGTTAAAATTCCTCTGCTTGGAGAGAAGTACTACGGGAAATTAACTGTAAGTAGGTCTAAAAAATGCAACTTTTAAAACATATATATTTAGTTGTGTACTGTTTCTGAATGCATGGCTGTCTTTTTGGACACAGTTCTTCCGTAGATTTAATGAATATGTAGATAGCTATAATTACGCCAGCTACTGAAATTCATAATGTCTATGGAGGCTATTCCATTTCCTCTAAAATGCTGATAGTACAGTTCAGTGCGTAAACAAGAAAAAGATGAATAATATAAATATATGACTGTTTTAGCCAATGATAAAAACATACCTGCTCCAAAAATAAGCAACAAAGAAGTGTAATGTTGATTATATTAGCTTCTGATGTGAAATACCTGTTTAAATGAACCAATTTCTCTTTAATGTCAGGCTGGACAGTAAAGTATAATAGAAGACTACTTTAACTGTTAGTGCTGCTTACTATTGAAATTGCAACTTCTTTCTACATTATCAGTTTTAAAATTTTAACAGGTGTAGGCAAATTTTAAAAAAATCAAAAAATTAAAAAGCCTCACTGTAAAAACTGTTAAAGGCAAGCTTGAGTACCTTGCAGTACCTATGGCTGAGTAGATAAACAACTGAAATATGCCTCCCAGGCATGCAGACACCAGGGGCCTAACACCTGTGCCTCATTAATATACAAGTAAATCTGCTCTACTGGGAAACAATTGGAAATTAATTGTCCCAAACCATTTACTGAGTTTGAATAAAGGAATCAGACCTATATTCCCTGCATCTTGCACCAAACTAAACATTAAGAATCATTTGAGTAGAAGCTACTGAGATTAGCTTTACGAAATTTCTCTCAAATTCCATCTTATCACAATAAAACTTACATATAACTTAACATTTATTGTCAAAGCTGAAACCCTGATGGCAATATCTTGAGAGATTTCTGAAAAAGAGAGCCATTAAAACCCTCAATCATTCTTCTGTTATACACATGTGCGGTTGTCACTGGCTAGACCCTGCTCATTTTGAGAAAGGATAATCTTGAATACTATGCTTACAGTAATGAACTGAACTATACACAAAAAGTTCAAAACTTGACCATGGGACAAAATGCATCTTCTCCACACAGTTCCAGAAGAGTGATCAAAGACAATGACACATTCCCTACTGCCACCAGCAGAACTTCCAGCTTTAACCCAGTAGCATTGTGATCCTCAATCACAACAAGCCTTCCGCCAACAGTGGCTTCTGGCTAAGACTGCTAAATGAGACACACATTCCAACCCATGCTGGAAGAAATGCATTTCTGTCACCACTCCACAAAACTGTCTTATTCTTATCACTCTATTAGTTTAAAAAAATTGGTTTTACTTTCATTTGTATTATTAGTGAACTAAAAACTGTTCATGCTTTTGGGTCATTTTACTGTTTCCTTTGTAAAACCTGCTTTTTGCCTTTTACCCATTTTAAGCAGTACAGGATAGTGGTTAAGAGAATGGACATAAGAGGTGCATGCTTGGGATCAGAAAGACAGCCATGCAGTAAGCAAAGGTACACAGCTCACTAGCCACTTACAAGATGTGCAAGCATGGGCAAATTTCTTAACCTCTCTGTGCCTCAGTTTCCTCATCTGTAAATGGAGTAATAACAGAATCTACTTAAATGAATTATTATGAGAATTTTAAAAATGCATGAAAAGCCCTCAGAGGACTATCCAACACACACACACACACACATTTTTAAAAAGAGAAAAGGTCTCACTTGGTCATCAGGATGGAGTACAGTGGTGCAATCATAGCTCACTTTAACCTTGAACTCCTTGGGCTCAAGCAATCCTCCCACCTCAGCCTCCACTCTAGCTGAGGCAATTCAGGAGGGACCACAGGCACACACCATCACACCTGACTAATTTTGTACTTTTTGTAAAGACTGGGTATTGCTGTGTTGCCCAGACTGGTCTACAAAGGGCCTCAACCAATTCTCCCTCCTTAGCCTCCCAAAGTGCTGGAAATACAGGTGTGAGCCAGTGTGCCTAAATCCTATACTTTTAAAAATTAATATTTTTGTTAATAATACTGCTTTTATTTTAGTGTGCCTTATTATTGATTAAAGAGAAAAGTTTTTCATACATTAAAGACATCATGCCTTCATCAATTTTTTTTTTTTTTTTGAGATGGAGTCTCGCTCTATGGCCCAGGCTGGAGTGCAGTGGCCAGATCTCAGCTCACTGCAAGCTCCACCTCCCAGGTTCACGCCATTCTCCTGCCTCAGCCTCCCGAGTAGCTGGGACTACAGGCGCCTGCCACCTCGCCCGGCTAGTTTTTTGTATTTTTTTTTAGTAGAGACGGGGTGTCACCATGTTAGCCAGGATGGTCTCGATCTCCTGACCTCGTGATCCGCCCATCTCGGCCTCCCAAAGTGCTGGGATTACAGGCTTGAGCCACCGCGCCCGGCCGCCTTCATCAATTTTTTAACCCAATGGTCTTAATTTTCAATACATTGAAGCTTTTTAAATTTGTGTATAATTAAGATCTAACACTATTTTCTCTTATTGATCTTTCCATTGTTTTCTCTTGCTTAAGTAATTCTTAGTCACTCCAACACCAAATAAATATTCAGTGAAATCTTGTGGGGCCTTTTTCCCCATTTTAATCCATTTTTATTACCTATACTATTGTAAATATGTCCTATTTCCAAGTAATTACACATATATACTGATATCTCATAATGTTCAAACTTTGTTTTTGTCTAGTTTTTAGCAATATTCAAAGATGAGATTAGCAGTGAGAACATGAGAGGAGTAGAGGCATACCTCATTTTATGTCACTTCATTTTACTGCACTTCACAGGTACTGCATTTTAACAAATTGAAGGTTTGTGGCAACCTTGCATTGAGCAAGTCTATCAGCATGTGCTCACTTCGTGTCTCCTGTGACATATTTTCATAATCTTTACAACATTTCCAACTCTTTCATTGTATCTGTTATGGGGATATGTGATCAGTGATCTCTGATGTTACTATTGTAACTGTTATGAAGCAAAATGAACCACAACCATATAAGACAGTGAACTCACTGAAAAATGTTGTATGTGTTCTGGCCATACCATAAACAGTCCCTTGTCTCTCTCCCTTCTCCTTGGACCTCCCTAGTTAATACTACTATGGCCTTGTAATGTTCAAGTGAAAAGAAGAGTCATAAGTCTCCTAATTTAAATCAAAAGCTAGAAATGATTAAGCTTAGTGAGGAATGTGTATCTAAAGCCAAGTTAGACCAAAAGCTTGGTCTCTTGCACTAAACAGGTAGCCCAGTGGTGAATAGAGAAAAAAAAAAAGTTATTGAAAGAACTCAAAACTGCTACTCCAGTGAACTCATGAATGATGAGAAAGCAAAACAGTCTTACTACTGATACAGAGAAAGTTTAAGTGGTCTGAATAGAAAATCAAACCAGTCACAACATTCCCTTAAGCCAAAACCTAATCCAGAGCAAAGCCCTAACTCTCTTCAATTGTGTGAAAGCTGAGAAAGGTGAGGAAGCTGCCAAAGAAAAGTTGGAAGATAGCAGAGGTTGGTTTATGGAGTTTAAGAAGCCACCTCCATAACATAAAATTACAAAGTGAAGCAGAAAGTGCTGATCGAGAAGCTGCAGTAAGTTACACAGATCAAGCCAAGGTAACTGTTGAAGGTAGCTACACTAAACAATAGATATTCAATGTAGATTTAACAGCCTTCTATTGAAGGAGGATGCCATCTAGGACTTTCATAGCTAGGGAGGAGAAGTGAAGTCCTGGTTTCAAAGCTTCAGAGGGCAGGCTGTACTCCTGTTACAGGATAATGCAGCTGGTGACTAAACTGAAGCCAATCTTTAATCATTCTGAAAGTCCTAGAGACCTTAAGAATTATGCTAAATCTACTCTCCTTGTGCCCTATAAATGGAATAACAAAGCCTGGATGATAGCCTATCTGTTTGCAACATGGTTTAAAGAATATTTTAAGCCCACGTTTGGAAACTATTGCTCAGGAAAAAAAGATGCCTTTCAAAATATCATTGTTCACTGACAATATGCCTAATCACCCAAGAGCTCTGATGGATATGTACAAAGAGATTAATGGTGTGTTCATGTCTGCTAACACAACATCCATTCTGCAGCCCATGAACTGGGGAGTCATTTCTAATTTCAAGTTTTATTATTTAAGAAATACATTTCATAGGCTCTAAGCTGCCAAGCTGCCATATGATAGTGATTTCTCTGACAGATCTGGGCAAAGTAAATTCAAAATCTTCTGGTAAAGATTCACCATTCTAGATATCATTAAGAACATTAGAGACTCATGGGGGGAGGTCAGAATAGAAACATGAACAAGAGTTTTTAAAAGGTGATTCCAATCCTCATGGATGACTTGGAGGGGGTTCAAGACTTCAGTGGAACAAGTAACTGCAGATGGGGAAAAATAACAAGAAAACTAGATTTAGAAGTGGAACCTGAAGATGTGACTTAACTGCTATAATCTCACAATAAAACTTAAGTGAATTAGGAGTTGCTTCTTACAAATCAACAAAGAAAGTGGTTTCTTGAGATGGAATCTACTGCTGGTGAAGATGCTGTGAATATTGTTAAAATGATATCAAATAATTTAGAATATTTAATAAACTTAGTGAGAAAGCAGCAGCAGAGTTTGAGAAGACTGAGTCCAATTTTGAAACAAGTTCTACTCTGGTAAGATGCTACCAAACAGAATCTCATACTACAGAGAAATCTTTATTGAAAAGAAGAGTCAATCTATGTGGCATACTTCACTGTTGTCTTTTTTTTAAGGAATTGCCACAGTTACCCCAACCTTCAGCAACCACCACCCTGACTCGTGGGAAGCCATCAACAACAAGGCAAGACCCTCGACCAGCAAAAAGATTAAGAACTGCTGAAGGCTCAGATGATCCTTGGCTTTTGTTTTGCAATAAGGTATTTTTAATTAAGGTATATATATTTTTAGACATATGCTACTGCATACTTGACAGTATAGTATAATCATAACTTTTACATATACTAGAAAACAAAAAAAAAATCATGTGACTCACTTTATTGCAATAGTTGCTTTATTGCAGTTGTTTGGAACTGAATCTGCAATATCTCTGGGGTATGTATACACGTTTCAAAAACCATAAATATATTTAAATAGCTTGTAGTCTGTGAACAAGCACAGATCTCAAATGTACAACGTTTTGAACCCAAAAGGAATCATAATTTGTGAGACACCATGCAGTTCTGTGTACTGAAAACACAAAGTATTCCAGATAAGAGAGGGAAGTATGAAGCAATGACTCCTCCAGTCTTTTCCAAAATCAGCTCCTATTCACAAGTACCAAGAAATTGTGAAAGTACAGGCACAGCTGGTGGCTACATTCATTGCCATCTTGTCAAGTTAAGCAGGCTTTTAAGGTCAAGTTACATACTACTTATGTAATGAAGGATAATTATTTGTTAGCTTAAGTAAGACCCTGTACCTTGATTACAGTGTTGGTACAGAGAAAAGAAGACTGAGGCATGTGAATTGGAAACATTATCTCTGAAATTTACAATCATTTAAATTTATTCATGGGTACTTACAGTTCTAATTAAGGCATAACATCTCAAACTGATGAACAGCTCTAACAACAGAGGAGAATAAAGACCACAAGATAATATATTAATTGTCTTTCATTTCTATTGAATAGTGTTTCTTCAATAAACTGTAACACAGAGTAAATATAAACATTTAATAAGTGCCTACTATGTGCTTAGCACTCACAGGCACATTTTTTAAAACATACAAAGTTAAAAGAGTGGATAGATGGACATGTAAACCAGTAATAAAATGATTACTGCAAAGCAGTCTGGTAGTACAGAGGGGAAAGAAATGGTTTGATACTTCAAAATTAAAACTTAGAATATAAAATAACAGTAGCACCATAGCCACTGAAATACTACTGCAAAGAATTGAGCTAACCAAACATTAAACAGATTCCAGAGGGCAAACTGCTGAAAGGTTTAGCCCTTCTATGGGAGAGGGATCAAAATGAAGGTTTTTTACAATCACAGATATGAATGGTAGGCCTCCTCCTGAAGTTGGAGGAAGATATGATTAACAATAGAAAATACTGAGGTGTCAGTAGTGAAATTTTTCAGTTTAATTTAAAAAAAATAAAGAAAAGGTAGTTGCTAAACTCATTCTTACATAAAAAGTATGTATTTACAATGTGCCTGAACAGCAAAAATCTGAAAATTATGCCATTGAAATGCTTTTAAAAGACCCACTTATGATATAATATTTCAGGTGAATCACTTCTCATCTCTATAGCAATCCTCTTAGGGTATACATTTTTAACCCCTCTTTATGAATGAGGAAAGTAAGGTTCAGAAAAATTAAATAACTTGTCAAGAGAATAAAGAAATGAGAAATAGGAAAGACATCTTTCTGGAATAACATGGAAGTAACCACTAAAGGGAAACATGATTCTCCAGACACCAAGAGCAAAAATGACCTCTGGCAAGAAGGCAAGATAGAAATATACCCTTATTTCTTCCTCAGATTTTTAATTTTTGAATATCAAGTCCACAGACATGCAGATAACTTTTTTACTAATTGGACTGAGAAGATAACAACAGTCCTGTGAGTAGTTAAGAACCTGGGTGTTTAGGTGTGTAAAACCTTAAATGGAATGGATTAGCCACCTGGACCTTGAAGATTTCCTTAATAAAGCATTAGTGCCATCTAGTGGCAACTACTCTATCTTGCAGATACTGGGTCCCTGAAAACAATCAGCATCTAAGCAGGGAAAGATGAAGATGAGTAGGTTTCATTTCTCAGGCCAATGTTAACAGACCAGTACTAGCTGTTGGAAGCACTATGCCTTGGAAGCACTATGTTGAGAAGGACTCTGAGCTTACCCATGTGCTCCTCAGGAAAGAACACTGTAACTTATTAAATATGTAGGCCATGACTGATGCAATTATTCCTCAAAAAATAAAGTCAACTTCTGCAGCAGGAATTGATAACTTCCCTCTAAGAAGACCTATTTAGGTAGTTAAGCCTCCTGCAATGGCTATTTTGACACAGAAAGCAATTAGAATATGCGGTGGATAAATACAGCTGATGATTATAACAAGATATCTATTTGTAATTATATATTTTAATGTAGTAGTTTCCCAATATATGCTCATAACATTGGTGTGAAACTATTATCTTCTAAATTTGATATCTTCTAAATTTAATAGTTTAAATACTTTTATAACCTACATGATGACTAATAAATGACTAAATTATGTGCTAATTTATGACTAGAAAGCTTATGAATCATTGTCCCAAATGGTGATACACCATAGAATACACTAATTTTACACTGTATAGATTTATATGATGGTTTCTATCCCATTTTTAAGCTTAATGTGGAAAGGCAACAATGTGTTTGTGGGCTAACTGAAGAAATCCAAATGACTACAATAATAGCAAAGAGTTAAGGGACTACATATAGTTTAGGACTGAAGATCTCTAAAGGTTGGTTAAGAGGAGCTACTTAGAGGCTTCTACTGACAGTGAAATTGCTGAGTGGTTAAGAGAATGGATTCTCACCTTGGGAAAAGCCAACACGTCACAGACAGTGGAAGAAAAAAGAGAGAGGGTAGAGAGATGCTTCTAGCTCTCTGGGAGGTATAGTGATAGGGGAGTATAGCAGACGGAGCTCTCGGAGATGACCATGGAGTTTACAAGGTCAGCCAGCCAACCAGTATCATTTCATTGCAATTTGAATAGTAAGATAATAGAACAAAACAGCCATGGCAGGATGAAGCAGGATTTAAGCAAGATTTAAGCAGGATTACATCAGGGTTAGATGGGTAGAATATCTGAAGCTGAGGAAGTAAAAGGTAAGAAAGCTGAACCTGATACAAAAAGATTTACACAATTTCATAATCCTAAAGTGCATGCCAATATTTTTAAAAATTGCCATATTTAGTATGATCACATTTATTTTATCAAAGAGCCAGTAAATTTTTAAATCAGTTTCTAATCTATATCAAAACATATTAGTGAAAGACTTCTATCAATGCAAGGACTGTACCATAATTCTAGTATTATATTTAAGAGTATATACTTTTAAGTCATTTCAAAGGTATGATTTTGAAAATACTATTCAAATAGAACAAGGAATATCTAACTTAAAATCAATGGAAATATGAAAAGTGTAAATCAGGTATGTCAGCATAAGACTGTAAAGTGTGGCACCAGATATGGGTAAGCCACAACATTAGGACTGCAGGTGCCAAGATCAACCAGATAAACACTGATGTTATCTATAATTACCTCATTTTTAGCTTAAATCACAGGTAATGAGGGAACTCACGAGTCTCTAAAAGGCAATTAGAAACTGTATTGGCTTTTTTGCTTCCTGTATCATGAATTTTCTAAAACTTACTTTTATTTAAAGCTTTTTTCCTCCTCCATAATGAAACATCAGGGCATATCACTTATACATAAATATATATATATATAAAACAGAATGCACAATTACAAGCTTAAACTGTATTTCTTCATATGTCTAGGTGAAACATGTTATCATATGATGAGGCTCCACTGAAATACAGGTAAAGAATAGTTCATTGCCTAGAGGTTTGTTAAAATTACGATGTTTTGATTCAGGTTTGAATTGAACTTTAAATTGAGAAACCTTGAGCCTTCACCTCAGTTTTCACAGGAACACAAAGAACTGAGTTAAAACAGTTATGCACTGTTAAATATAATACTCTTTTTTATTATTTTATTTTATTTATTTTTATTTATTTATTCTTTTTTGAGACAGAGTCTCGCTCTATTGCCCTGCCTGGAGTGCAGTGGCACTATCTCTGCTCACTGCAAGCTCCACCTCCCAGGTTCACACCATTCTCCTGCTTCAGCCTCCCAAGGTAGCTGGGACTACAGGCACCCACTGCCATGCCCAGCTAAATTTTTTGTACTTTTTAAATAGAAATGGGTTTTCACTGTGTTAGCCAGGATGGTCTCGATCTCCTGACCTCATGATCCGCTTGCCTTGGCCTCCCAAAGTGCTGCAATACTCTCTTTTTTAAAGAAAAAAAAAAACCAACAGGCATTTTCTTCAAAATATAGTGTTTCAGAGCTTCTAAATCTAGGGTCATATTAAAGTAGGTAAACTCAATAATCATGCTTTAAAAAAAGAAACCAAGAAAAGCAGTATCACGAGCTTTTTGATTTTATAACAAGCTTTTCATTTTTAATTGTATTAATAATTTAAATATAAAGATAATTAGATTACTAATCAAAGGACTGGCATTTAGAAATGAAGTGAGTAAAGGATCCTATAGCAGACAATCTCTGTGAAGTTGTCTGGAGTAAGTCTATTTTATATTCCATGGTTTACTCATGCTTCCTCTATAATTAATAAGGAAAAACTCCTCTCCCTGCAGACCTGTCCTACCTTCTTCCCACCCCCACCTCACCTCATTTACTTTGATATTTGTGATAACTGGCATGGGCTTGATATCTAACATTCTATAACATGATAAAGAATTTGCCACACGGTCTGCAAATATAAGCCAATACTGTAAAGGAAAGGCTGGTAGAATAGAGAATAAATTACTTTCCAGTTATTTATAAATAGACATTTATTTAGCAAAACCTGATGTCCTAATTAAAAGTCAATCCTACGACTTAAAGCATGTTTTCCAATACTGTGTTGACTAATAGGGTATTACCAAATAGAACTACATGTGTGTTTAAATACTTTCTCTAAGAAATATTAAAATCAATTGTAATTTTTTTTAAATTTTTTTTATTATACTTTAAGTTCTAGGGTACATGTGCATAACATGCAGGTTTGTTACATATGTATATCTGTGCCATGTTGGTGTGCTGCACCCATCAACTCATCAGCACCCATCAATTCATCATTTATATCAGGTATAACTCCCCAATGCAATCCCTCCCCCCTCCCCCCTCCCCATGATAGGCCCGAGTGTGT
>NC_045435.1:150337288-150447728 GCF_002776525.5 Piliocolobus tephrosceles | reverse complement strand
GTGGACCTCAAGCAATCTCCAACAGACCTATAGCTGAGGGTCCTGACTGTCAGAAGGAAAACTATCAAACAGGAAGGACACCTATATCAAAACCCCATCAGTACGTCACCATCATCAAAGACCAGAGACAGATAAAACCACAAAGATGGGGAAAAAGCAGGGCAGAAAAGCTGGAAATTCAAAAAATAAGAGCGCATCTCCTCCTGCAAAGGAGCACAGCCCATCGCCAGCAACGGATCAAAGCTGGTCAGAGAATGATTTTGATGAGATGAGAGAAGAAGGCTTCAGTCCATCAAACCTCTCAGAGCTAAAGGAGGAATTACGTACCCAGCGCAAAGAAACTAAAAATCTTGAAAAAAAAGTGGAAGAATTGACAGCTAGACTAATTAATGCAGAGAAGGTCATAAACGAAATGACAGAGATGAAAACCATGTCACGAGAAATACGTGACAAATGCACAAGCTTCAGTAACCGACTCGATCAACTGGAAGAAAGAGTATCAGCGATTGAGGATCAAATGAATGAAATGAAGCGAGAAGAGAAACCAAAAGAAAAAAGAAGAAAAAGAAATGAACAAAGCCTGCAAGAAGTATGGGATTATGTCAAAAGACCAAATCTACGTCTGATTGGGGTGCCTGAAAGTGAGGGGGAAAATGGAACCAAATTGGAAAACACTCTACAGGATATCATCCAGGAGAACTTCCCCAACCTAGCAGGGCAGGCCAACATTCAAATTCAGGAAATACAGAGAACGCCACAAAGATACTCCTCCAGAAGAGCAACTCCAAGACACATAATTGCCAGATTCACCAAAGTTGAAATGAAGGAAAAAATCTTAAGGGCAGCCAGAGAGAAAGGTCGGGTTACCCACAAAGGGAAGCCCATCAGACTGACAGCAGATCTCTCGGCAGAAACTCTACAAGCCAGAAGAGAGTGGGGGCCAATATTCAACGTTCTTAAAGAAAAGAATTTTAAACCCAGAATTTCATATCCAGCCAAACTAAGTTTCATAAGTGAAGGAGAAATAAAATTCTTTACAGATAAGCAAATGCTTAGAGATTTTGTCACCACCAGGCCTGCCTTACAAGAGACCCTGAAGGAAGCCCTAAACATGGAAAGGAACAACCGGTACCAGCCATTGCAAAAACATGCCAAAATGTAAAGACCATCGAGGCTAGGAAGAAACTGCATCAACTAATGAGCAAAATAACCAGTTAATATCATAATGGCAGGATCAAGTTCACACATAACAATATTAACCTTAAATGTCAATGGACTAAATGCTCCAATTAAAAGACACAGACTGGCAAACTGGATAAAGAGTCAAGACCCATCAGTCTGCTGTCTTCAGGAGACCCATCTCACATGCAGAGACATACATAGGCTCAAAATAAAAGGATGGAGGAAGATCTACCAAGCAAATGGAGAACAAAAAAAAGCAGGGGTTGCAATCCTAGTCTCTGATAAAACAGACTTTAAACCATCAAAGATCAAAAGAGACAAAGAAGGCCATTACATAATGGTAAAGGGATCAATTCAATAGGAAGAGCTAACTATCCTAAATATATATGCACCCAATACAGGAGCACCCAGATTTATAAAGCAAGTCCTTAGACACTTACAAAGAGACTTAGACTCCCATACAGTAATAATGGGAGACTTCAACACTCCACTGTCAACATTAGACAGATCAACGAGACAGAAAGTTAACAAGGATATCCAGGAATTGAACTCATCTCTGCACCAAGCGGACCTAATAGACATCTATAGAACTCTCCACCTCAAGTCAACAGAATATACATTCTTCTCAGCACCACATCGCACTTATTCCAAAATTGACCACATAATTGGAAGTAAAGCACTCCTCTGCAAATGTCAAAGAACAGAAATTATATCAAACTGTCTCTCAGATCACAGTGCAATCAAACTAGAACTCAGGACTAAGAAACTCAATCAAAACCACTCAACTACATGGAAACTGAACAACCTGCTCCTGAATGACTACTGGGTACATAATGAAATGAAAGCAGAAATAAAGATGTTCTTTGAAACCAATGAGAACAAAGATACAACATACCAGAATCTCTGGGACACATTTAAAGCAGTGTGTAGAGGGAAATTTATAGCACTAAATGCCCACAGGAGAAAGCAGGAAAGATCTAAAATTGACACTCTAACATCACAATTAAAAGAACTAGAGAGGCAAGAGCAAACACATTCAAAAGCTAGCAGAAGGCAAGAAATAACTCAGATCAGAGCAGAACTGAAGGAGATAGAGACACAAAAAACTCTCCAAAAAATCAATGAATCCAGGAGTTGGTTTTTTGAAAAGATCAGCAAAATTGACAGACCGCTAGCAAGACTAATAAAGAAGAAAAGAGAGAAGAATCAAATAGACGCAATAAAAAATGATAAGGGGGATATCACCACCGACCCCACAGAAATACAAACTACCATCAGAGAATACTATAAACACCTCTATGCAAATCAACTAGAAAATCTAGAAGAAATGGATAATTTCCTGGACACGTACACTCTCCCAAGACTAAACCAGGAAGAAGTTGAATCCCTAAATAGACCAATAGCAGGCTCTGAAATTGAGGCAACAATTAATAGCCTACCCACCAAAAAAAGTCCAGGACCAGATGGATTCACAGATGAATTCTACCAGAGGTACAAGGAGGAGCTGGTAGCATTCCTTCTGAAACTATTCCAATCAATAGAAAAAGAGGGAATCCTCCCTAACTCATTGTATGAGGCCAACATTATCCTGATACCAAAGCCTGGCAGAGACACAACAAAAAAAGAGAATTTTAGACCAATCTCCCTGATGAACATCGATGCAAAAATCCTCAATAAAATACTGGCAAACCGGATTCAGCAGCACATCAAAAAGCTTATCCACCATGATCAAGTGGGCTTCATCCCTGGGATGCAAGGCTGGTTCAACATTCGCACATCAATAAACGTAATCCAGCATATCAACAGAACCAAAGACAAGAACCACGTGATTATCTCAATAGATGCAGAAAAGGCTTTTGACAAAATCAATTGTATTTTAATTGAATCCATCGTTCACTTGACAACCTCTAGATGAGCGCTAAGCAAGTGAACTTTCTGAGATGACAGAAATGTTCTACATCTGACTCTCCACTATGGTAACCACTGACCACACATAGTTACTAAGCAGTTAAAATACGACTAGTGCAGCTGAAGAACTACATATTGTATTTTAATTAATTGAAATCCAAATTTAAATAGTTTCATATTGCCAGTAGTTCCTGTATTGGACAGGGAAGCTTAAAATGTTCTAAGGATGGCAACAATTCACTCGTATACACATTCAATTTTTAAAGTAACAACTATAAAGTTTCAAGGGATATAAATATACAAGTGATGCATACGCGTATATAACTGGGGAAAGAAAACAAACATTAAAAGTTAAATAATACATGTGGTTAAATAAAGCAACTTAATTCCGTGAGAGGTAACATAGTATATAATTATTCTAAATAAATGGTGCTACTAATAAGACTATTAGATATGGATATAATCTTTTTCTTTTTCTTTCCCGTATCTATCTCATTGCCTCTCCCTGTGGATTCTGTTTCTATCACTCCCTTCCGCTGCCTCCTCCCACATCCCTCTTCTCACACATATACCTGAAAGTTAGAAATGCAAATCTTTGGTGATCACAGTGTTACTTCTATTGGTTACCCAAAAATGGTCAATGCTGGAAAAACCCAAGATTTGCATCATGCACCTAATATAATCATATTCAGCAACAGGCTGGCTAAACAAACCTAGAAGGGATAATTTAAAAAGAGGATAAATGGGCCATGGGATAAACTTTTGTTTAAAGTCAATTAAGTATTTTAAGAACTGCTCCCATGTGGTAGGGCGGGGGGAAGGGCAAGAAGACAATAGTAGTTATTTTGGACACTGTAAGTTTACTGTGAACTGAACAAAATACACATAAGTTTGTGTCTAGATCTATGAAAGTTGAGCTACACTGTTCAAGAGAACTTCAAGATTTAGAAATTTTTTTTTAAATTGGAATGAGGCTTAAGATACAGGGTTCAATTACCCTGTTTTGGTTCTAATGCGTTGAGACACCTGGACATGTCATCTGCGTTAGTGTCCCTAATCTGAAAAAGTAGCCTGGAAGAGTCTTTGAGACCCCTTGAGATTATGTCAACCAAACTACTTCAATGTCTCTCTCAGAACATAACATCTATAATCATGGAATGAAAATTATATTCATATGTTCAGATACAAGGACATCTTTTACGTTTCAAATATTCTATCATTTGCAGGTTATTTTTTATTCCATGGCAGGTTTATTGATTTTCTTCATATTTCTAGGTACCTAATACTCATTCTCAATTGTATCATTATCAACTATTTCATAATTATTTTTGTGTGATTTAAAGATTTTTAACCCTCAGTTAAAATTTTTGATCATCGATTCAAATACATCAAACATTGCCAGGTGCAGTGGCTCATGCCTGTAATCCCAACACTTTGGGAGACTGAGGCGGGTGGATTACCTGAGGTCAGGAGTTCAAGACCAGCCTGGCCAACATGGTGAAACCCCCACTCTACTAAAAATACAGAAATTAGATGAGCACAGTGGTGCACACCTGTAATCCAGCTACTCAGGAGGCTGAGGCAGGAGAATCACTTGAACCCAGGAAATGGAGGTTGCAGTGGGCTGAGATGGCCCTCCAGCCTAAGCAACAGAGTAAGACCCCATCTCAAAAATAAATAAATAAATAAAACTATGATATACTGAATTTTAAAACTTTAGTACTATCAAACAGCAAGTACTATCAAAATAGCAGCTCATGTAAAGCAACACTGTCACTACAATGAAATAGATACATATGTAAATACTGATGCTGTATGGGTCACATTAGCTGTCTTCATAGGTAAGGGCATAATTTTGTCACTGATGACTAAGTTCAAATGGGAAAGTTGTCAAAATCAAAATGAAGTCACTTCTGTCAAGCCCTAACAAAAGTACAGTTGGCCCTCCACACATGAGATGCCGCATTCATGGTTTATACCAATCAGACTGAGACTACAGTATTCTAAGGAGGCCAAACTCATGGATACAGAGGGACTGATTTCTCCTATCCTTTCCAATTCCATAGAGCTGACTGCTGGACTTCAGCATCTGTGATTTTGGTATCCATGGGGGTCCTGGAATCAATCCCCAAGAATACTGAGAGATGACCATAAATAAAGCCAGGTTTAGAAGGAAGAGCCCTCACGCACATATGCTGAAGAAGTATTACAAAGACTCTCTGAAGGGCTCTTATACACATACGTCTGTAACAAAAACTTTTACCAATAATTTTCTAAACTGCAGTTTCCTACATGAGTACAAGGATGGCTAACTGATGTACAAGAACACTTGCCAGACAAACTGTCTCCATTAGTGAACTGGTGTTAGCTCCTGCAATAAGCCCCTGTAACCAAAGTTCTCTGTTTCAAAATAAATTGTGTGTACTTTCCTCTCGTCTTTAAAAGCTTCCCCTTCCCTCAACTTCTTTGGATATGCCTATGGTTCCCAAGGCCTACATATCCCAGATGTGCAAATCGCCTAATAAACTCAGTATCTCTGGAGAATCTCTGTGTTTTTAACAAAATGAAACTTACCCATTCTACTGCAAAAGCAATCTAAAAGAATGCATTGCTGAAGAATGGAAAATGAAGATCGTCTTTGTACATGCTGCTCACCTCCCTGAAACTCTTGCCCCCCCAGAACACCTAGCAAACAGATTTTCCTCCTACCGCCCACCACCCCAACCATTTGGTCTTCCCCTGGTTCTGCTTTTTGTTTTTTGTCTTGAGACAGGGTCTTGCTCTGTCACCAAAGCTGGAGTGCAGTGGCATGATCACAGCTCACTGCAGCCTCAACCTTCTAGGCTCAAGTGATTGTCCCACCTGAGCCTCCTGAGTAGGTGGGACTAGAGGCAAGTGCCACCATGCCTGGCTAATTTTTAAAAATTTAATTAATTATTTTATTTATTTATTTATTTGTCTGTTTGTAGAGATGAGGTCTTGCTTTTTGCCCGGGCTGGTCTTCAGCTCCTCAGCTCAAGTGATCCTCCCCACTCAGCCTGTTGGGATTACTGGTGTAAGCTCCTGTGCCTGGCCTTCCCCTAGTTCTTGATAAATACCTCCATTATAATACCAGTCATCATCTATGTTAGTTGTTTCCATGTTTGTCTCCCTGCTACATCATAAGTGCCCCAAGGGCAGGGTCTGTGTTTAATTCCTCTTTGGGTCTTAAAGGTTTAGCACACTGGTTTGTCTATATTGGGAGTATAACAAAGATATACATAATGATAGAAGATAAGTTAGCTCCCTTGAACAACAACAACAACAAAAAAGATATAAACAAATGTTGAAAAAGCACTTGTGAAAAGGCTCTGGATTAAAAATAAAATGGGGAAACAGAATTATTAACCACTACAACTTTGCATCAAAAGACAACACGATCTGATATAAAAAAAAAAAGTTAAATATTGACTCCTAAATATTCTGTAGAAATTTCTCCCTTAAATCATTTATTTGAGTCAAATTGTCCATGAAATACACATTCAGAAATTAAGTATTATATAGAGCTATCTGGGACTATAAAGCAGACCAATGCATAAATAAATAAGCAAGATATTGGTAAAACTTTTTTTTTTAAAAAATTAACTCTCCACTTACGAACCTTAATTCTATGCATTTTCTCAAATTTTTAAGTATATTTTTGAACCCTAATTCTATGCATTATTTCCTCATACTTCAGTATTGAGCAAATATTTAATTGACTTTGTATATTTCAACAACATATCCGAGGTATATATTACAAACAGTGATCCATAGGACTGACAGCAAGGCATTTCAACTGGGAACACCAGCAGGAAACAGAAGTGTGTCCAGGGGAAAGGACTCTCAGTATTGATTGACTCAGAGCAGCTTATCCTCACATTTCAAATGTATGCCTGTCTTTTCAAAGATAAACATTTACACAGCCTTGGATGATCAGGCTTTCAGCTGACTATGTAAATAAACAAACATGAAAAAAAAAATTCCCCTAAAGCCTGGCAACAGATAACAAAAAGGGCTTGAAGGGGTTTCTAAAGGAAAAGAACTCAAACTGTAACATGTATGCTCAAGCCAGTGTGGGTTGATAATTAGGGCTGTAAATGCAAACAAATCAGTTGATTTTTCAAAATAGAGGGTAACATTTTTTCAAAGCCGTCAGTAATCAATAAATTAGTTCAGAGAGATTGCATATTATAAAGAAGCACAGATACTATCATAAAAATAGTAAGTTACTTCAAGAAGATGTATTCATCATTCAAATGCGATTTTTCTTTACTCAAAAGAGCCTCCATTATGGAGATAAGAACAAAAGGTAATACCATGACTGATTTCTGAAAAATGAAAAGGCTATACATTTTGTGCTCTCTCAAGTGATCATTTAACTGTAAAGGTCGTGATGCTTCTTGAACAAATATAAGCACAAACAAGATGCAAGACAATTTGATGAGATTAAATATAAGAAGCGATTATATAAAAGTTCCTCCTATATAACCTATAGATAACTATAGATTCATCTGATTCTTTAAATACTCATTTATTGCCACGTTAGAACTAGAAAAAAAAATTTTTTTAACTTTCCTGAGGCAAGGGACAACTTTGTCAGGTAGTAGAGTTAATTACAACTTAAAAGAAATTTTAGAAAAGACAGGGTAAGGAAAGGTGAAAAAACTAACAGTAGTTACCTACTATGTTTTGATGACAAGGGCCAGGTACTTTACACGTTTTACAGGTACGCTCTCTACAACTCAATGATACAGATGTTAACATTTCAATTTTACAGATGAGGTAATTAAGAATCAGAGAGGTTAATTACCTTGCCTAAGGTTACAGTAGTAGAGTTAAGATCTAGACTTTAGTGTGTCTTATTTCTGTGCGTTTTTCCAAATTGATTCCCTAAATCACGTATTTATTCTTAAGAACATCTTAACATTATACAGATCCTCCACAATATACAGGCAATACAACAAAATCAGAAAAGTAAGGCTCATGGAATCAAGGAGCATTAATTCTAGGCCTTCCTTCCTCCTCTTCTATTTATTAAGCTACGAAACCCTGAAAAATAATTAAAATGGCAAGGCCTTAGAAACTTAAGAGGACTGAGTGGTGGGGAAGAGGGATGGTAGATTCAGGTTGGTCTCTATCACCTTTCATATTACTTCTAGCAAACAAATTGATTGAGCCAATATTCTGTTTTTATTTATTTATTTATTTATTTTTTTGTGAGACAGTCTCACTCTGTCACCCAGGCTGCAGTGCAATGGTGTGATCTTGGCTCCCTACAACCTCCGCCTCCCAGGTTCAAGTGATTCTTGTGCTTCAGCTTCCCAAATAGCTGGGATTACAGGCATTCACCACTACACTGGCTAATTTCGTTACTTTTTTTTTTTTTTTTTTTTGTATTTTCAGTAGAGACAGGGTTTCGCCTTGTTGGCCAGGCTGCTCTTGAACAGCTGACCTCAAGTGATCCACCCACCTCAGCCTCCAAAAGTGCTAAGATTACAGGGGTGAGCCACTGCACCTGCTCTCGTCCAATAAGCGAATATTCTCAAAAATAACATGATTAACAAAATTGTATCACTCTAAGAGTGTGACTAGAACCCAGATTTCTGAATTTTAAATCTTGCTGCCAAAGTAGGCTTCTGCCCTGTTATCTCCTTTCTACTGAATCACTGTTTCGTTGTTATTTCTATGAGATATATAATTCTCTTACATACAAATGTAAAAGGTACTATACTAAAAATAAATGTAAATGATGAAAAGATATTTCCCGCATCCTCCAAAATTATTTATTATATGCAAATAAGTACAAATCTTTGTGCTAAAACTTGAAGCCTAATTTTTCAAATGTGCTGATTGATTATATGCAAATACGATGCATAGTTATTGATTATATGCAAATAAGATACATGCAAATTTTGTGCTAAAACTTGAAGCCTAATTTTTCAAATTTACTTAATGATTCAAGAAAATTCAAATTGATGTACTTTTTCTTAGGCAGGAAAAGACAACTTTTAGATTTAAAAGGCAATACCGACTTTAACTTTTTACAAACTTTTTACCAATTTGAACAGCCTTTGACTCGGTGAGCTAGATATAGAACATATTATATTGAGAAAGGGAGGCAACTCTGGAAGCTCTGATAAATATCAAGAAATTCAAACACCATTGCTTAAGAGTCAAGTGTCTTTTTTCGTCTCTCCTTAAAAGGAATAAAACAAACAACAACAAAACTATATACACATATAAAGTTCCCTTTATTTCTTCAATAAAAGCTCTTTTCAAATATGAAATACAATATTTTGTTAGAGGAAAAAAAAAGCCAAAAGTGTGACTGTTTTCTTAAAAAAATAAATAAATAAATACTTTATTCCAGTCTATAAATTTTTTAAGTCTCAAGTCACTCCACTATCCCAGGTGTAGGATTTATTAACTAAAAACATACACAGAAGTATCTGTGTATCTTTATAGCATTCAAGTAACTTTCATTTTTTGATTCAAACACCAAAGCTCCTAACTAAATTATTATTATTATTATTATTATTTTTTTTTTGGGAGACGGAGTCTCGCTCTGTCGCCCGGGCTGGAGTGCAGTGGCCGGATCTCAGCTCACTGCAAGCTCCGCCTCCCGGGTTTATGCCATTCTCCTGCCTCAGCCTCCTGAGTAGCTGGGACTACAGGCGCCCGCCACCTCGCCCGGCTAGTTTTTTGTATTTTTAGTAGAGACGGGGTTTCACCGTGTTAGCCAGGATGGTCTCGATCTCCTGACCTCGTGATCCGCCCGTCTCGGCCTCCCAAAGTCTAACTAAATTATTATAATCTTCAGTTTATTGGCTACGACTTCTGAGTATCATCGGTGTTTATAATTTTGCACTGTCTCTGGAAGTCAGCATTGCATTTACAAATGATTATTTTTAAAGTATCTAATTGTCAAGATGAAAAAGAGTGTA
The DNA here is from genome assembly GCF_002776525.5 of Piliocolobus tephrosceles. NCBI lineage: Eukaryota > Metazoa > Chordata > Mammalia > Primates > Cercopithecidae > Piliocolobus > Piliocolobus tephrosceles. The sequence goes on along the minus strand of NC_045435.1, from coordinate 150,437,673 downwards.
CATTTTTCTTAAGAGTACAGCTTTAGAAAATATAATGTCATGTGAAATTAAGTTGAAAAAAATATTGAGTAAACTAGATGATTTACTACAGTTTATACAGAATCTTGAAAATTAGGGTTAACTATAACGTACACATTTAAAATAATCTACAATGATTTATATTCTATCCTCTGCCATTTACACAAAACTAAGATGAGGTACAAAAATTAAGCAATATTTTGAGTTTCCCTGAGAATGCTAAATAACTAGTTTGAGTTTTCTCTAACTAAATTGACTATTAAGCCAAGTTTACCGCAGATTTTTGGCTATAGAAACACAAAAAGCTTATCAATAAATGAGGCAACAAATAAGTTATTTCCTATATTGGGAATTAAGACATTATACTTTAAAAATCTGGGGGAAAAAAGCATAACATTGACTCAAAAATGACTATGATTTCCTGTCAACTTTTGAGGAAAGTTGTTATAATTTGATCAAAAAGATATTTAGAAACATAGGGTAATAAAACAAAAGTTTTTAAATGTTCACCTTCAAATTATTTCATAGGTCACTGTTATACCATCTAATAAGATAATTAAAAACATGCAAGCAGCTGGTACTACAGCTAAACAGATTAATGTAATAGTCTGTAGTCATATGTGCTGGCAAAGGGCTTGCCTCTTTTGGCGAGGAGAAGGTCAGTTGCCCTTGGGAAGAGGAGAAGAGGAAAAGAGGAGTGGCCTGTGCTACAGTCACTAAGTTAAACATCAGCAAATTGATAATCAGGAAACAACTTTTCTTCTTTCATACCCATTGATGTTCTTCTCTCAGTTTTAATGGTTAAATAAGAAATAGAGAAAGCTCATATAATTTGGCAGACAACATTAAGATTGGTCTTTAAAAAGTACAAGATATATTTCACAAAACCAACAATGTCTTCTCAAGTCTTATAAACTTTCCATTTTAACGCATCATCTGCAAATTAGTTCAGAGATATACAATCAAATTTTAACCAAAGTTTCCAAAACAATATCTGGACTATTACTCAAGCATCATATAATAATTGTACTGGTGCCTTAGGAGTTAAATGCAGCTGTACTCTATCTGAATCCATGAAGCAAGATCAAAAGAAGACACAAATCCAAAGTAAATACCCCAGTTTATTAAAAAAAAAAAGTCTATGATTATTAGGCACATAAAGCTGTAGTTACAGTCCATTCATTTTAAATTTTAAAATTTATTTGTCAAAGTTCCAGATATCATCTCTGAATTTATAGTAAAATATCTTCCTTTCATCTTTACTAGGTGTTCAAATTTGTTATTCAAAGGTAACCTGAAATATGTGTCAGAGATTGAGAGTGTCAAATTTCAGGTTAAGCTTGTTCTTAAGCACTCTTTCTGCTAACAGACAAAAAATTCATTTTCTTGTAAAACATATTTTTTCTCTTCCTTTTGGTATATTAGATCACCGTAACAATTTCTATAACACCAAAAGGTTAGTGATGACAATGATGATGACATTGTCTGGAACAAAAAAGTAACTAATATTTATTCAACATTTACCATATGCCATTATCTGATTAAACTCCTCATATCAACTGTATTTTATCATCTTCACTTCAAAGGTGAAGAAACTGAGGGTAAGACTTGTCCAAAGTATTCAGATTATTTACAATCAGGATCTGAACCAGCACACTATGTTTAAACATTGTTTCAAAAAACAGACCAGGTGCAGTGGCTCACACCTGTAATCCCAACACTTTGGGAGACCAAGGCAGGCAGATTTCTTGAGCCCAGGAGTTTGAGACCACCCTGGGCAACATGATGAAACCCCATCTTTACAAAAAACACAAAAATTACCCAGGTGTAGTGGCACACGCCTGTAGTACCAGCAACTCAGGAGGCTGAGAGGTAGGAGGATTGCTTGAGGCCAGGTGGTTGAGGCTGTAGTGAGCCAAGGTAGTGCCACCGTACTCCAGCCTGGGTGACAGAGTGAGACCCTGTCTCAAAAAACAAACAAAGAAAACCCACAGACTATGCCCTCTTGAAACTCATGATCTAATATGATAATAATACAAAAAGTGGAAAGAATATAAATTTCAGTGTCCGATTCAAGACTGAATTCAAAAGTTATTAAATACTCAACATATGTTAAAGGATACATGTGTCTGATGGTGAATACAGGAAACAAAGTTACCCATTTACCTGAAGTGAGCACAAAAGAATTAATACTATGACATCCCATTTAGATTTTCAAAAGGCCTTTATTTTATACGTTTTAACCCGAGTTTTTAAAACAGTTGCGGGAAGGAAACAGGTTAGGCATTATAATGCCCATTTGATAGATAAGAAACTAAAGTAAATCTTTGACACAAGTATATATAAACTATGAGTATGTTGGTGACAGGTTTAAGGCCTGCGTTGTCTAACTGTGAAGAAAGGCTAGGATTTCAGAGGCGGTTTAAATAATACAAAGGTAGAACTGTCACGCAAAACGACATCTGAGGGTTGCAACATTTACGTTTTTCTAATAACCTATTTCTAGTTAGCTTAAAGAGCTATAATGGCAACAAAAAATAATTTTTGTTTTCAAAAGTAAATTTTACTGAAAATTCTATTGCCATTTTAATGTGATTCTGCAACAATTCCTAGATTTTGTCAGTTAACCTTAATTGAAGCTATACCACAGAGCTGTGCTTCTATGAATTCTACACTTAACCCAAGTGTCAAATCCACAAGTAAGCTCATTATAAGAGCTATTGCCTACTGAGTAGAAAAATATTCATTTCTCACCTTAAATACTATAGCAGTATTTAACAGCAGCACTGGCCTGCCAACTATTAAAAGCACATTTTTACAGACTGTATTGCTTGAGCTTTTTATCTTTTTAATTGCAACAATAAATTAATATTCTAACATTACAACATTGATTTTTAATCAATGCTTGTCATTTTTAAACAATGACAGACATTGATTAAAAATATTTAGTTAACAACATTAGTATTTATTGTGCAAAGCTACACTAGGAGTTACTTTTCAAAATACAATTATCATTTAATAATACTAAGATACTTTATTCAAGAAGAAAAAAACACCCAAGATAATATTGTACCTTCATTTAATATAAAGTTAGGAGAAATGTTTTCATTTCTCTTATGAAATGAATGAAATGAAAACATTTCTCCTAACTTTATATTATATCCACTATTTACTGTAATTGGCTAAAAGACAAATGTAATTATAAAATATAATTCAACAACAGAATTTATACACATTTAATGGGATTTTCCTTCTTTTGAAATACATTAGTTTTTCTTTTTGTCTCGTTTATGTTTAATTGTATTTATACCTAATAAATTACCATCATAGATTTCATATATTACCATCTTAAGATTCCTCTGTTACATGTCAAATCCTAATATTTCTTTAACTATCTTTCACATTTACTTTTTTGGTTATTGTTACAATCAGCTGTGACACACTCAAATAGGAGATTCTACCTATTGTTTAGTATGTCAAATACAAGCTTTATATTATGCTTCAGGACTCAGAAAGCATTTGGACAATTCCAGTATTTATAAGGCAGGATGGATATCGTGAAAATTTAACAACAACATATGAGTTTTACTGCTGTGATAATACCCTTCTAGAACACCATGGAACATAAGCCTTTTGTGGTATCTGTGACACTTGAACAACTGATCATTTATACAGACCCCAACTGGTATAAAATAAAGATATCAAGTGTTTCAATTACCATCTCATTTCTGAAATTCATAAACAAATTGTAAAAACTTGTTTCATTTACTACATTTTTGTCTAGTTCCTCCTATATAAAAGGTCCGACTCTAGATCTTAAAAGCCTGCCTGAAATCTGAAGAAATAAATGACACAGTCCCAATTAAGACTATATAATATGTATACAAATAAAAATATAAACTAAGCATAAGTTCCATATTTATTATAGAAAAGGAGACACAGTTTAATATTCAAATTAGTTTTCAAATATACAGTGGTTCTTGCATATATTTTATAGTGTTGTTACACAAGTATCAGAAGTAATTAACCATAAGGACAATGTTGGCCAATTAAATTGTTTCTTCAAGAATCTGCATTGCCATCTATAACGTTAAAGTGTATCATTATTGAATTTGCACTTTTTTCCTAAAAGAAAATAACCAATTTCTTACACCATTTTGGCTCTGTATATAAATTTTCAAGTATTACTGAAAATACTTTAATCTTTCTTGTTCTTCAGTTTCCAGATATAAGGTACAAATTTCATAAACATTTACTGAAGCAAAATTCAAGTTATGAGGAGAATATTAAGAAAGGATTAGGTAAAATACATATTTTCTTAGTGTATCCTTTTAAAAAAATTACTAATTCAGAAGTAATAGCCCTGTTTAATGAAGAATTTAAACAGAATATTAGGAAACAGCACTTAATTCAACCATGAACTACATTTTAACCTCTCTTAGGTGCTCATGAGCAGTACTATATTTTAGCAGGAAAATTAAAAGGAAGCTTTAGTAATGTAACAGATATACTGGAAAAACAAAAATGGATTATAATGAAGCTGAATACTACATGTGCATACATTCCAATTACCCTACTATTGGCTAACAACAGATACTGCAGTAAGTGCATTTACTCAAAAATTTAGAATATTATATTTTTCTGTAACTTATTAATTGCAGAAAATAACATTAACACAATATTGTTCACATTGGTCACCTTGTTAAAGCACAAATAGTGTTTCCTTACTATTCTAGATCAAAACCCTATATAATTATATATCTTATACATTATCTTGTAATATTATATGTGTATGTGTACATATATACATGTATTCATCACCTACCTATAGGAATTAAAAGTCCCTTCAGAGTCTAAAGTAGAACTTGTTCTTCTTCCATTTTTATTTGAATCTCCTGGAGAAAAAAATTACAACACTGAAATAATGGAGATAAACTGAGTACTTCAGTTGAAAAACTGTGTGAAAGCTAAATGCAACATATTAGCCAAAAAGCATATATCCTCTCCCCCTTCCCCAAATTATCTTTTGTAATCAAAGCTTTTTAGGTAAAAAATTCATTTTGATTTCAAAATATAAACCAATGTCAATCCTAGACTGGATAGTAACAGTACCAAAGTAAGTGCTATCAGGAACAAATGAAGCACAGTACAAACATTTTCTTCTTATGAATCACAGACAAAACTAAAATTATAAACCAGTATACAGAAAGGCAATTTTTTGTTAGTGACCAAGTCACCCACCCTGATCAATGGTACTGTCAAAAGAGAGCAGGCAGAGAGAGCCCACCTGGATGATTTTCCAGGTCCTTGTTTGACACTCTCTAGGAATTTAGTAAACAGAGGTAAAATAAAAAGCCAACTTCAGAGGTAGTGATTAATTAATGAGCTTTTAATACGTCTTACTTAATATTCTTTACAAAACTTTAACTGTTAACTTTAGGTTTCAACTGTCAAAAGTTTGGCAATTTACAACATGAAAAAGGAACAACATCAAAAGGTATTTGTCTCCTATAATAATATCAAACATTGAGAGAAAAAATGTTTACCCAAAAATCTGTCATATTCATAAAATCAAATTTAGAACAAATTATACATATCAATTTAAAGACTATAGAATAAAAGTAAATGAACTAAAGTTGGAAAAAATGCTTACCAATGCCCCAATGTTATATATTCTTATTGACTGAAATTAAATGGTTCAATTTTTTAAAATATACACTTCAAAGTACAGCTTTTATGAAACCATAGTATGCCACTATTAAAAATGTTATTTGTTTTTCAAAACAAATTAAAAGTTTAGAATATGATTACATTTTATATTCCTAATTCATATAATGTAACTTTCAAACATCAGGTCATATTCCATTTTTATAATATTTACAGCATAATGTAACAATGAGTTATCCAATTTTATACTTTTAATATACTTTGAACAACTGAAGGTGCAACAGGAAATCATCACAGTGGTCGTGGATAAGTCAAACAGTAATTACAGAGCTTCCACTTTAAAGATGAGATTATTTTTAATTATTGAGTACAGTATCTGAGGTACTATACTTATATAATTATGCTACTCATTAAATGGTTACTGAATGCTGAAATGTAATTTTAATGATAGCTACCTATTTTTCTTTACACATTTTATAGTTGACAGACAGTAAAGAACACTGGTTCTTTTTTGAGAGTTTGGTGAGATATGTGCAGCTGTGCCAGTGTTCAGGAGAAGCGGACTGAGCCCGCTTATTAAACTTTCAAGTCTACTCTTTTTTCAAAATACTGTTCCAGTTTATTTTGTTTTTTGAAAAAACAAAAAATCCTAAAAAGGATTACAACACTTAAAAATGGTGACAATTTATAGAAGAAAATAATCCAAAAACATATAAATGTTAAAAATTAACCTAGCTAGGTATATGTTGCTAATTCTTTGAAAACATGGGTATGGTAATATTACTCATACAACACCCTTCATTTTCTTTTAAAAATTAATAACATTATAATAAACTAAAAAGATGTAAGGAAAATTAGTCTCTATCTTGCTAAATGAAAATTTCCTACAACACATGTTATTTAACAGCTTGCAGACATTTCCTGTGAAACATTCCATAATCAGCATAGAATAAGTACTATATTATACATTTAAAATATGAGCTTCTTCCTCCTTAAATTTAAGATTATGATTAAACATGAAAAATAACACTAATAGAATAGTTCTTCCTTTAAGCTGATGTTTATCAGATCAAATATAAAATCCTTCAAATAATTAAGAGACTTTTGGCTTCATAAACAACCTGGTTTTATCACATTATAAAGGTTTTCTTTAATTTATAACTGTTTCCGAAAGAAAATATCACATTAAATATAACTTTCAAGGTGCAAAAAAAAATGGTAATGGGGGAAAAAAAGCAGTTTTTCTTTCTCAAAAACATACCAAATAAGGAGTACCACTGTTTCACTAACAATATTAGATAAAAGATTTCAGAGTTGGCTATATGGGGAAAAGGCAATAAAGTTTTGAAGCGGGAAAAATGCTTTGTTCCCTCAATCCTCTAGTTGAAATTAATTATAGCAAATGTTTATGAAAACATCTGTTCCTTACAGTTATAAATTCTTAATTTTAGTATGGACGATCTCAGACTCTTATTTTGGAAGGAAACTGTTTGACTATCGAGAGGTTTACAAAAGAACAGACAGAATCTGTAATTCTGTAAAATTGTGTATACAATGTGCTACATCCTGTAGAGATTTTACTTGGTGTGAAACATTTGGAGAGGCTTACTACCGGTAACTAGGAGAAATCAAAGACAAACAGAAAGGCTCATTTTTCATTTAAGCTATAATATGATTAAAAAACATATCTGTAACACCAGAAAACAACTTCTGCCAGTTTTGGAAATAAACAAGTGTTACTTTACTACTGAATCTAATTTGCAGGTAAGTATAATAAAATAAGTATTAATTTTATAAGAGATTAAAGTAAATGAAATAACAATACAATCATGGGAACGTATATGTAGCATTTCCCAAAAACAACAACAGAGGGTGCAAGAGAGTTTACTATGATGTTTTTACTTGCTATTGTGATTCTTGAACTAAGTTGTCAGGCAGCCATAACTGTAACAAAGATGCATCATACACACACACACACACACACACAAATACAGTATTAACGTAATCTTACACAAAGACTATTAAATGGTCAAATAGCACAAATATCTAAACTGTGCTTCAAGATAATAGACTTCCTTTTACTTACCTGAAAAGTAATTTAACTAATAAGCAACTTTTAGAATACAGTTGTAACTTTAAAGATATTTCAATATCTAATGTAATCAGTAAAAGAATCTAGATGTCTTTATTGAGTATATTTTGAATACATGCACGAATTATATACAATAAATAACATGTGTTACTATATATTTAAAACATTGTACAACATATATCTATTAGAACAATTCATCAATTACTTGTGACCATAAATTTGAAATTTATACAACATTCATTTCTCATTAATTGGTATGCAACTTTCCTAATGGGTTCATAATATTCACAATTAAAATAAACTGATTTGCAAAAATATGCTGACAGTTACATTGGTTTAAAGTATAAGAAAGTGCATAATATTGCCTAATAGTAATTTCTAACATGTGTATCTAACTTATTAAGCCACGAAGTATAACTGTGACTTAAATTTCAAAACAGAATGAATGGAATTTCAGACTCCCTTTTGGCTTTAACTGAGGTCATGTTTAGCAAAGGGCATTTTTGGTTCCATCTGTGCACTGTTGAAATCTTTCTAAAGGGAGGTTTACAATAGATTTCTGTAGTATTTTTTAATACACAAACATCTAGTTCATGAAGAGAGAACCAGAGATTTTTAAACTAGGTTAAGTTAAAAACAGCCAGAATAACACTATAAATAATCACGCCTACTCAAATGTCTTCAGTTTACATGTGAAAACATCAAGTTTTAGAATATCACATCATACTAGGTATGAATTCTGAAAAGTATTACATAATAAAGAAAAGGTTTTATCTTTGAATCATTAGAGAACTGTCAACATACACAGTCTGGGGTATTTAATGGTAAAATGGGGAAAAAGACTTGGTTCAAAATGAAAACAAAGCTATGAGTTTACTGTAAAAACCTGAAAGCCTTTGTGTCTTTTAAAGGAATTAGTATATAGCAATGAAATGTTTTAGTTAAATTTAAAATCCTTTAAAAAAAATAAGTGATTTTTAAAAATCTATGAATAAAGTATATTCATGCATTGGCACACAGTGAAAGCAAAGATAATGACTCAGCATTATCCATAAAGTAGCCACATCATTTGTGAAATCAGGCAAACCATTAGCCACCCCAAGCTAACTATTTATGCTAAAAATCCAGGAACACTCATTAGATCTATGAGCCAGTGCTGAAATCAATACAGAAAAAAATTCATGAATTTTGTAATTTTCAATTTTCTTTATTATTGCTAATGTATTTACATTCTAATGATTTAATAGCCATATTTAGTTCTCTAAATAATGTCTTAAAATAAGTATTGTAGATAATGAAAACTCAGATGTAAAATAAAAATTCATAAGAAGTCTTAAATAAAATACATTTTCAAGTGGACCATTTTAATTTGAGAAAAGGATGTTTTGTTATCAAAGGTTCCTATTAAACCTTTAAGAGAATTCTTAAAAACAAAAGACAGAAAGCAGCATGACATCAGCAAGATGGCAGAGTTTGAAACTCCAAGTAGTACATGTTCTCCTACAGAAACACTGAAAAACAAAAAGTAACTTTTAGGACTTTGTAAAAGCTGTAATAAACAGTCAAACATTTTCCAAAGCAAAATGAACACTGAATCAAGAAAAAAGGCAACTTAAAAATTCTGTGCTTTTTTCACTTGCCATTGCCCCACCCCCTCCCTGGCACTGTAGCAGTCTGGAAGCGGGTAGCTACTTTCCCAGGGTAGGAGTCTGGTACTTGGTTCTCGAAGGGAAGAGGTGACCATGTTTGCAAATTGTTGTGCATGTATGTTCTACCCTGTGTAAGGGCCACCTGAAAGATGCCACGAGGTGCCTTTCTCTGTTCAGGCTAACTTAGAAGAAGCAGAGGACATCAATAGAATACACAACAAGCCAAACTAAAAACCCAATATATAGTCCATTCTCATGTTGCTATAAAGCACAGCCTGAGACTGGGTAACTTACAAAGGAATGAAGTTTAATTGACTCGCAGTGCCACATGGCTGGGAAGGCCTCAGGAAACTTATAATCATAGCAAAACGGGAAACAAACATGTCCTACCTCATATGATGGCATGAAGGAGAAGTACAGGCAAAACAGGGAAAAACCCCTTATAAAACCATCAGATCTTGTGAGAACTCACTCACTATCACGAGAACAGCAGCATGGGGGTAACTGCCCTCATGATTCAATTACCTCCCACTGGGTCTCTCCCATAACACCTGGGGATTATAGACCTACATTTCAATATGAGATTTGGGTGGGGGCATGGCCCAATCATACCATTGTGCCCCAACCCCTCCCAAATCTAATGTCTTTATAATTCAAAACACAGTCATACCTTCCCAACAGTCCGCCAAAGTCTTAACTCATTCCAGCATTCACCCAAAAGTCTAAGTCAAGGTCTTATCTGAGACAAGGCAAGTAAGTCCCTTTCCCTATGCGCCTGCAAAATCAAAAGCAAATTAGCTACTTCATAGGTACAATGGGGGGGGGGGGGTACAGGCATTGAGCAATACACCTACTCCAAATGAGAGAAACTGACCAAAACAAAGGGGCTACAAGCCCCATGCAAGTCCAAAATCCAACAGGCACTAATTAAACCGTAAAGTACCAAAATGATCTACTTTGACTCCATGTCTCACATCTATGTCACACTGATACAAGAGGTAGGCTCCCACAGCCCTGGGTAGCTCTGCCCCTGTGGCTTTGCAGGGTACAGCTCCCCTCCTGGCTGCCTTAACAGCTGGCGTTGAGTGTCTGTGGCTTTACCAGGTGCACAGTGCAAGCTGTCAGTGAATTCACCATTCTGGGGTCTGGAGAACAGTGGCCCTCTTCTCACAGCTCCACTAGGCAATGCCCCAGTGGGGACTCCAACCCCACATTTCCCTTCCGCACTGCCGTAGCAGAGGTTCTCCATGAAGGCCCTGCCCCTACAGAATTCTGCCTGGACATCCAGGTGTTTCCATATATCATCTGAAATCTAGGGCACAAATTCCCAAACATCAATTCTTGTCTTCTGCACACCCGCAGACCCAACACAATGTGAAAGCTGCCAAGGCTTGCAGCTTGTACCTTCTGAATCAACAGCCCAAGCTGTACATTGGATTCTTTCAGTTACAGCTGGAGCTGAAGCAGCTGGCATCCAGGGCACCAAGTCCTGAGGTTGCATAGAGCTGGGGGGCCCTGGGCCCAGTCCACAAAACCACTTTTCCCTCCTAGGCCTTCAGGCCTGTGATGGAAGGGGCTGTGGTGAAGGTCTCTAACATGCCCTGGAGACATTTTCCCCATTGTCTTGGTGATTAACATTCGACTCCCCGTTACTTCTGCAAATTTCTGCAGTGGGCTTGTAATTCTCCCCAGAAATTTTTTCCCCCTACTGCATTGTCATCCCGCAAATTTTCCAAACTCTTATACTCTGCTTCCTTTTGAATGCTTTGTTGCTTAGAAATTTCTTCCACCAAATACCCTACATCATCTCTCTCAAGTTCAAAGTTTCACCGATCACCAGGGCAGGGGCAAAATGCCTCCAGTCTCTTTGCATAGCAAGAGTTAACTTTATTCCAGTTCCCAAAAAGTTCCTCATTTCCATCTGAGACAACCTCAGCCTGGACTTCATTGTCCATATCACTATCAGCATTTTGGTCAAAGCCATTCAACAAATCTCAAGTTCCAAACTATCCCACATCTTCCTATCTTCTGAGCCCTCCAAGTCTCTAGGAAATTCCAAACTTTCCCACATTTTCCTGTCTTCTTCTGAGCCCTCAAAACACCTGTGGCTATCACCCAGTTCCAAAGTCGCTTCCACGTTTTTGGGTATCCTTATAGCAGTATGCCAATCTCTGTGGTACCAATTTACTGTATTAGTGCATTATCACGTTGCTATAAAGGACTACCCAAGACTGAGTCATTTATAAAGGAAAGAGGTTTAATTGACTCACACTTCCACATGGCTCAGGCGGCCTCAGGAAACTTACAATCATGACGGAAGGGGAAGCAAGTATGTCCTTCTTCACATGGCAGCCTGACGGAGAAATGCCAAGCAAAAGGGGGGAAAGCCCCTTATAAAACCATCAGATTTTGTGAGAACTCACTTAATATCACAAGAACAGCAGCATGGGGGTAACTGCCCCCATTATTCAATTACCTCCCACCAGGTCCCTCCCATGATACATGGGGATTATGGGAACGACAATTCAAGGTGAGATATGGGTGGGGCCACAGCCAAACCACATCACTCACAGATGCCTGCCCCAAAAGACTGCAACTGAAACATAAGATAGATCACCTAAGGCCTGGAAGAAAAAGCTGGTGAGGGTTTCTTTGGCAAATTAGGACATTCAAAAGCATTCATGTATACTGGAGAAATGTAGAAGGCCATGTGCATGCCTAGAGCAATATGCATAATCAGAAAGTAACTGAGAAGACTCTAAGCTTCCACTAAAAGCTGATCACTGTATGAGGACTGCAAGCTCGGCTATTTGTTAAAGAACTACTGTGGCACAGAGCCAGTCTGCAAAGACAGGAAGAGGTTTCGAATTTTTAGGGTGGGGTTTATATAAATACACAGTGCTTTTAGCTTTTAAGAGAACAAATACACTGTCGATGATCTCTGTTTAAACTTTAAAGTATTTCCAGGAGTAAACCTCACTGAATTGGTAAAATAAACTAACATTCAGTTTAACGAAATCAGGAACTAGAGTCATTAAAGCATCATAATTAAAAGCTAAGACTCTACCATTTATTTGTTCTCTTACTTAACCATTCAGTATCTCAGATTCCTCATCTGTAAAATGGAGACAATAGGTTCTACTGCAAAATGTGGTAAGAAAGATTAAATGAGATACATGTATGTGAAGTGCTTATAGTACAATGTAGGTCCTCAAAAAAAGTTACCTTCATTTTTATTAACATTTTAATCAATGTACGTATAATACTGGTTCTAGTAGAGAAAAAAAAAATAAAAGGCTACTAGTTCTACACAAGGAGAAATACACTTGCTCATAACTTAAATAATTGAATACTGTGACTTTTTTCTTCTTAGCAATTAAAAAGCATTATTTCTGAAAAACTGAATCAAAAACTTATGAATTATATGAGGATGGTGTGTAAGTCTTGTGCAGCCCTTATAATATCCTTCCTGACAATGATCTTATCAAACATAAAATATTTAAAGAGAATGCAGGATATAGTAAATTTAAATAAAATTACAGCCTTGAAATATAAAGTCATATAATTTCATGAACTTAAGATATATAAATGTTTCTTGAAACTGATAAAAGATAAAAAACTAAAACCATGGTCAATCTATTAATAAACTAAAACTAACATGTATGATAGTACATAGTATTACACATATACCAATAGATAAAACAAGCTATAAGAGGAATTCATTAATGATTCTGCAACTAAATGGGAAACAGGGATTAATTTCAAAGATAATCACAAGTAGAATTACCCAATTTAAGTTAACATGTGCTATGGCTGAATGTGTCCATCAAAAAGCATATGTTGGAAACTTAATACAAAATGCAACAGTGTTAGGAGATGGGGCCCAGTGGGAGGTGTTTAGGTCAGGAGAGCTCTACACTTATGAATTAATTAATGTTGATTATAAAATAGCTTAATACTGTGAATTCAATCTCTTGCTGTCTCTCACATGCGTTCTCTTGCCCTTCTGCTTTCCATCATGGGATAATGCAACAAGAAGGCCCTCACCAGATGCTGGCACCTTGATATTAGATTTCCCAGCCTCCGGAACTGTGAGAAATAAAATTATTTTCTTCATGAATTACCCAGTCAATGATATTCTGCTATGATAACACAAAACAGACTAAGATAACACATAATAACGCACAAATCTAAATATTTCTATTTAGTATTACTGCCATTTTTCCAGGTACTCTATGGATATAAAGCTACCTGATGTCTCAGACATGTAAGAGAGTAGGCCAGAATCAATCAAGAAAACAGAATTTTAAGGCAAAATTAATATTTCTGGGTTGTACCATCTACATATATTACAAGATGGGGTGGTACCAGATCATATCTGATCATCCAAATCACCTGGGAACAGGTAGATAGTTAGTATGCGTGTGTGTGTGTGTGTGTGTGTGTGTGTGTGTGTGTGTGTGTGTGTGGTGGGGTGGAGGGAGGGGAGAGGGACAGAGAGGGAGGTAGAGAGAGAGAGGGATAGAGGAAGGGAGGGAGGGAGAAATGGGAGAGAGGGGGCAGAGGAAGGAAGGTGGAAAGAAAGAAGGGGGGGAAGGGGAGGCAGAGAGAGAAAAGAGATTGAGATACTTGTGGGTGAGGCCCAGAACTCTACTTTAAAGGGTTCCCTAGATTATTCTGATGATACATAGGCCTTTCCTATTCTAAAATTATAAGCTTCTACTGTACTAAAAGTGACTATCTTATTATAGAAGGCAATTTAATTTGCCCTAATTGAGGAAATTATTGGGTATCTTATATGTCCTCATTTACTAATGACTAACAATAAGGCACAAACTATGATCTCATTTTCCAGCAATAGTAATAGATTGCATTGAGCTATGCCAACTTCACACATTTTCCTAATATGACCAGTACTATGTACTCTTTATTAGGGGAGGGTGCAGGCTCCACATGTTAAGCAGAACGCTACTAATGGCCTCTGAGGTTCTACCATAGACCACCTGGATCTCAAAAGCACCTTTTTGAAAAACAGTTGCAATGCTAATGCTGCATTTTAGACAATTACAAAACACATTTCCACTCAGTACATAAACAACAAAGTAGCCTTTCAGAAGAGCTTGCTAAGAAGTAAATATGTTGATAAAGACTATTTGAAAATATTTCTTTAAACTTGGAGAAATAGTATTAGGCCATAAAACACTTGATACGGTTTATCTATTTCCCTACTCAAATCTCACCTTGAATTGTAGTTCCCATAATCCTCACATATCATGGGAAGGACCAGGTGGAGATAACTGAATCATGGGGGTGGTCTTCCCCATCCTCTTCTCATGATAGTAAGTCCTCACAAGATCTGATGATTTTATAAGGGGCTTCCCCCTTTGCTGGGCACTCACTTTCTCTCCTGCCGCCATGTGAAGAAGGACATGTTTGCTTTGCCTTCCACCATAATTGTAAGTTTCCTGAGGCCTTCCAGGCCATGCAGAACTGAGTCAATTAAACCTCTTTCCTTTATAAATTACCACTCTTGGGTATTTCTTCATAGAGGTGTGAGCACAGACTAATACATGATTATTATATAATTTGTCCTTCACTACAATTTTATCTTAACAAAATACAGATAACAATTTGGTTTAACTTTGGCTGAGACTTTTAGCCTTACTACAGTCCAACAAAAGCTTAAATAAAACCCTCCTCAAAACAACAAAACAAAACAAAAAGCATTGTATTTTCAAAAATAATCTAATTGATATTTAGGGAATTCTAACCCTAACATTAAATTATCTATTAGTGCCTAAATATATATAATAAAAATAAAATACATATTATTTACTACCTAAAATAGTGTATACGTTAGTAAAGTCCTATTTCACTGTCTTTCAAATAACACCTATAGAATATTCATATTCACCAAAATTATTCTTTTTCTTCAGTGTAATCAAAAGGAAACATCTTTTTCTAGAGAAAAGAATCCTTTGGGCACTACTCATTTCAACTAGTGATTACCATCAGTGCTAGCTAGATCCCTTAAGATTGGCTGAACACCTAGTGGACAAGACTTCATGAAATGTAAAGGCATCTGTTAACCCAAAGTATGTAACTTTCAATGTTAACATTAGATATGTCCCATTTTAGTGCCTGAAAAAGTCACTGGGATTCTATGCAGGATACAAATTATCATTCATGAACCAGGGTTACTGATCCTATCTGTGTCTTTTAAATAACAGCTATCTGAAGAAGTTCATATAACAAACATCTACTTGAAAAACATAAAGGGCATTTTTACTAAGACATTCCAAAGCCTAAATAAAGGAGTGAAGGTAAATATTCTCAAAAATATCTTTAGTGTTATAGAAGATTTACTAACACAAATCACAATAAAATGTTAGTGATTAGTATTTAAATCTAAAATCCTCAAATATCAAAAAATTTTTAATGTTTACCAATTTCTTCAAATAAAAAAATTCCAAAAATATTTTGATTCACATAAAAATGTCTTATTTTACAAATTTTGCTATGACATTAAAGAATTGCTATACTAAAATAGTTTTCAAAGAAAAGAATTCTAAATCCATGAATTGATATGTATGTATCATTTTATGATAATGCATCTTTATTTACTAAAAAGGTGATTTTTAAAATCTGATAACTAGAAATATGTCAAAATAATTACCTAGACAAACTGTAAATGGGCCCCAATTAATAAAAGCATTTTGTAATTCAAACTTTTAGTCATAAATTCTTTCAGGATTTTTCAGTTCTTTCAGCAGTCACATGTTCAACACTTACAGTATTCAAGGGCTGATGTTATATTGGTAAGCCAAAGCTCAAAATCCATCCCTAACATACTTCAGTTTGATGAATGCACAACAGAGCAGAGGGACAGCCAAAGCAATGCATAATGACACCTTTGAAAAATGTTACACAAACTAGTTACACACCTTACTATAATAACATATGAGTGAGGGGGTGGATAAGTCACAGACCAAAAAGAATATAAACAGCATTCCACTAGAGATCAGCATATACCAAGATTCTGTGGAGTTCACGTTAAGGATTTTGGTCTTTATCCCCAACAAAAAGTCAGTAAAAGAAGGGTCACAGGCCAGGCACAGTGGCTCATACCTGTAATTCTAGCACTTTGGGAGGCAGAGGTGGGCAGATCACTTGAGCTCAGGAGTTCCAGACCAGCCTGGGCTACATGGCAAAATTCACATTTACAAAAAATTAGCCGGGCATGGTGGTGCGCACCTGTGGTCCCAGCTACTTAGGGGACTGGGGCAGGAGGACTGCTTGAGCCCAGGAGATCTAGGCTGCAATGAGCTGAGATGGAGCAACCGCACTCCAGCTTGGGTGACAAAGTGAGATCTTGTCTCTTAAAAACATACAGTTTTTTGTTTGGTTTGGTTTTGTTTTTTGAGGCAGAGTCTCACTCTGTCACCCAGGGTGGAGTGCAGTGGCATGTTTTCGGCTTACTGCAATCTCTGCCTCCCGGGTTCAAGCAATTCTCCTGCCTCAACCTCCCAAGTAGCTGGGATTACAGGTGTGAGCCACTATGCCCAGCAAAATTTTTATATTTTTAG
Source organism: Piliocolobus tephrosceles (assembly GCF_002776525.5). NCBI lineage: Eukaryota > Metazoa > Chordata > Mammalia > Primates > Cercopithecidae > Piliocolobus > Piliocolobus tephrosceles. The sequence continues at coordinate 150,420,661 of NC_045435.1, read as the reverse complement.
CAGAAACAGGATTTTGCCATGTTGGCCAAGCGGGTCTCGGACTCCTAGCCTCAAGTGATCCACCCGCCTTGGCCTCCCAAAGTGCTGGGATTACAGGCATGAGCCACCGCGTCCCACCAAAAAGATTCATTTTTAAGTGGTCACTTGAAGTTCAGGGTGAAGTAATTTGTGGTTGGGTGTAGGTAAAAGGAGAGTGGATGAAGGCAGACTGGATAAGAAGCTCTGTGGTACCCTAAGGCAAAAACAAATGATAGAACAGCTATCAACACTGATGAGATCATTATCAGACCATCTTAAGTATGGAAATTTACCATTCTGTCAAGACTGTTCCTATTTAAATCTCATTTGAATCATTCATTCATTCATTCCATGAACATCTACTGAGTGTCTACTATGTGCCAGACACATAATTCCAGTGGTAGGAACTAGAAGTATTACAGTGAACTATAGTATTACAGAATGAAGTGGAGGAGCAGGGGGAAAAAACACAAGAAAATAAATTTGCAATTTCAGATAATTGTAATAGCTGTAAATAAAATACAAAACAAGCCGGGCGCGGTGGCTCAAGCCTGTAATCCCAGCACTTTGGGAGGCCGAGACGGGCGGATCACGAGGTCAGGAGATCAAGACCATCCTGGCTAACACGGTGAAACCCCGTCTCTACTAAAAAATACAAAAAACTAGCCGGGCAAGGTGGCGGGCACCTGTAGTCCCAGCTACTCGGGAGGCTGAGGCAGGAGAATAGCGTGAACCCGGGAGGTGGAGCTTGCAGTGAGCTGAGATCCAGATCCGGCCACTGCACTCCAGCCTGGGCGACAGAGCGAGACTCTGTCTCAAAAATAAAATAAAATAAAATAAAATAAAATACAAAACAGAATAATGTGACATTCAGTGATTGTGGAAGGGTGCTCTTTGAAGATGAAGGTAATATCTGATTTTGGATTCTAATGACAAGAAAAAAGTCAGCCATTTGAATATCTATGGCAAAGTGTACAATATGCAAAGCACAAAGGCACTACTACAGAAGCCAGCTTTTAGATAAGAAAATAAGGCCAAGGTGGCTGAAGGACTTGGGGCAGAGTACTACGAGATGAGGATAAGGATACAGGATAACAAGTGGCCATAGAACTTATGGTTTGAATGGGAGGAAGTCTGGATTTTGAAACTACAATGAGAAGCTACTGGAAAGTTATAAAAATCACAAAATTAATTCTTTCTAAGATATTCTAAACAGGTATGATTTGAAATCATTTCTATGGTAGTAAAAGTATTTTATTTCATACACAGTAAACAATTAGATTATTCGTTTTATTTATTTTACTGAACTGCTTTCTACCTAGATCAGAAATTAACTTGGTTTCTCAGTAAGAGTTAAGACAGATCACAATAAAACAAACCAGAAGAAAAGTACATTATAGGTTACTAGTAGGATTTCCAGTTCCACCCATAATGGAGTACCACTGCAGCATATTTCTCCTACTGACAACAATTTAAAACTCTAGGAAAAATGTAAAAAACAAAAACCACTTGAGGGCTCTGAAAAGTAAATAACAGGAGGCATATTGGAGAAGAAAGTCAGTGGTAGTGAGTTTTCTGTTCTTTCTTCTCCTTTATTTACCACATCAGGATGAATCTGATAATGAAATAGCAGGCACAGGGAGCAAAAACTCCAAAAGAATCCCATTTTTCAGAAACTATAAAAAGGAGCTCCTGTGAACTGCAGAGTGTGGAAAGAATTATCTTTCTTTTTCCCTTCTTTTTTCATTTCTAACCATGTGACAAGACCAGATCTAGTTTGAGAACTATGCTGCCACAGTAGGTTGGTGGTAGCAGTGGTGTGGGCACCTAAAACTCTAAAAAGCCTATCCTTTTGGTTAGAAAACTGCAAAAAAGGACCCGTTGTGCAAACAGTGAGTGGAGAACCCCTATTATTTTTTTCTTTGCTATTTCTCTCATCACTTTGCCAAAAAAGTGCATCCATTCATGTGAAACTGTGCAACAGCACAGGAGGCAAATGTTATGTTAAAACCAGACATGGTGTGTGGGGTAACCCTGCAGAAGAAGCCCTGGACATGGGGATTCTCTAATTCTGCATATGAAAAGACACAAATCCTGAGCTCACTCCCTAGCTGTACATGCTCAAAATATACCCGAAGAAGCACAACAAAAGCTTTGAGAACTGAACCATAATAATTAATATAAACTACCACCAAAGTCCCAGACTCACCTCTGAGGGTCATACGCTAGGAACAGACTAAAAAAACATAGAAAGGACTTTGAAAACTGCTGACAATGGAACCTCCACCCACAGACAGTGAGACAGAAACTGCGGTCTGAACTTAACTGGAGACAGCAGGAAGAGTTGGGAATGGGAAGGAAGGGAGAAGAGAAAGGGGAAAGACAGAAGGGGAGAGGAGAGGGAGAAGAAGCAAGGGACCAGGGAAGTGGAAGGCAAGGAAGAGGGAGAGGGAAATAGAAGGAAGGGAAGGGGAGGAAAGGGAGGAAAGGAAGGAGGAAAATCAACCAGAGGATTTAACAGGATCCAGAGTTTCATAACAAATTATTCAAAATGTTCAAGACATGGTCTAAAATTGATTGCTATATCAAGAACCAGAAAAATCTGATCAATTATCAAAATGTAATACAATCAACAGATACCAACCCAGAGATGATCCAGGCATTAGAATCAACAAAGACTTAAAGAAGCTACCATAATTTGATAAGCTTACTTTATTTATTATCTGTAGAATATGAGCCTCTTTAAATTATCAGACCAGATAGGCACTGAAATGTGACAGCGGTCAGTCTCACTTCCACTCTGAGTTAAGTAATTACCTCGTGAAGCCATGTACTATGTGGGCTCTAAATTGACACCAAGTAGCCATAAAATTAACCGAACAATATCATGTGCTGGATACCATAACTCACACCCCACAGCTCAACAATGTATAGTCAATCACTAATCAATATTATTTCTGTCAACCAATGAGAATTCCTATCAAACAACTTTATCAGCCCACTACTGGTTTCCTTTTTCCTTTAAAATCCCGCTTGTAACAAAGACTAAGTGGAGTACTTCCCAAGGCAACTTGGAAATGTTTCTCAGGCAGCTGTCCTCACTTTGGCTTATGTAAACTCTAAAGTTTTATTTTGTGCCTCAGCTTCTTCAAGTCAACAAACTTTTCTCTATGAGGTAATGGTGTATACTCTCAAAATGAGTAGAAAAATAGAAGTTCACTGTAAAATAATAGAAACTATTAAAAAGAATCAAATGGAAATTTTAGAACTGTAAAGAACAATACCTGAAATTTTAAAAATTCATAGATGGGCTCTGTAATGAAACGGATAAGACAGAGAAATGGGACAGTGAACTGAAAGATCAACAAAAGTTATATACAATCTGAAGAACACAGAAAAAAAAAGATTTTAAAAAATGAAATGAACAGAGTATCAAGGACCCATGGGACAATACAGGCTCCTAGTAAATCTCCAAAATTCAAAGTATTTTCAAAAACATTATCAGAATCACATTAAATAAATCATCAATGTAATCTAAGTATCTTCTCATGAGCTACATTGAAATACATTACAGCATAAAGAATAAATGTAAAAATTACCTAAAAATGAGAATATTATAATAGAATGTAAAAACTAATTTAACACACTCTAATATTAACTTATATTTCATTTCTTGGATATCCTTTATTTTTCCAGATGTAAAAGCAATGCAAACTACATTAAAAGTGTTTACACTTGAGAGAAATTATTAAAACAAAAACTATCAAGAAAAAAGAAAAAATAAAGAAAAAGAAAAGTAGAAAGCAAAAACCACCCATAATGTGACGCAATTACATGAAGATACTTTTCCTTTCTTTTTTCTATAAAATTGAATTTACATACTATATAAACAATTTTATATTCTATTATTTCATTGTATTATGCCTATGAGCATTTCTCCCATGCTATTTAAAAACCTTTTTACAAAGAAATTTTAACTGGCTACATAATAATCAATATACGTCCTATAATTTATTTAACCATTCTTCAATTGGCAGATATTTCTTTTATTTAAAATATTTAGCTGTTCTAAATAACACTATGATAAATACCTTTGTGAACAAATCTTTCCATGGCTGCCTTTAGAGAAATAAATTGGTTTATCAGAAAGTATTAACAAAACCACAAAACAAATACAAATTGATAAAAATCACAAAACTAATACATAACTATTGTACAAAAATTTCAAATACAGATCTATATTAAGAAAATATAAAGCCACACAGAATTCTTCCATTGTTAGTATTTTAACATTTCCTCAAATTTTTAATATGCATTATATATATTCTATAATTTGAATGCAATATATAGTTTAATACTATCCTAATACAACTTTCAATGGCTACACAGAATATTACACAATAGCATTACAGAGAAAAATAGTTACACATCATCAGTAAGTAAATATATTCCTACAGCTACTAACCATAGAGCATGCTATACAGAACTGTCCATGTGAGAAATAACTTGATTGAAAGTCAGTTTTTGAAATGTGAGCATCTGCATTTTGTAAGCCTTGACTTAGGTATTTCATAATACTGACACTTGCCCTGAATCTGTTTTCCCATTATCAGTGGACATATGGCAACCTGCTACAGACCATATTTCACATCTACTTTATGCCTAGATATAGCCCTGTATGCTCAAGTGATAAGAGCATATTCTGTTTTAATGATGCCTTATATGAACTTTCTTTCTTTTCCATGGATTAAAACAGTAGTCAATTACAGTGGCTAAATCAGGCCAATAATGGCCTCTTCTCATAAGACCTGTGGACAAAAAAGGTTTTTACATTTTTAAAGGCTTGTTTTTTACTTAAAGAGGAGGGTCTTTAGTGAAGAACCATTAAAAAAAAAAAAGTCCCATCTGCCATAGACAATAATTTTGTGAAATAATAAAAATATTCCTATAAAAGTGAAATAAAAAGATATATAAAATATAAGCCTCAATATTTTATTATTACATTCAAAAGATGGAAAAATTATTCTGTTCTATATATTAACCTTCAGTTTCTATACAGCAGTCCTTTCTTATTTGTGGTCTTGCTTTCCATAGTTTCAGTTACCTACAGTGAACCACAGCCCAACAACAGGTCAGTATAGCACAGTAAGATATTTTGAAAGAGACCACATTCACTTAACTTTTATTATGTGATAAAAGGATATTGTTATAATGGTTCTATTTTATTAGTAGTATGGTTGTTAATCTCTTACTGTGTCAAATTTACAAATTAAACTTTATCATAGGTATGTATGTATAGGAAAAACACTGTATATATAGGGTTCAGTGGTTTCAGGCATCCACTTCAAGTCTTGAACCATATTCACCACAGATAAGAGTGTAATAGTGTACTTATATAGCTGAGAACTAGTTACAAACAGTTCTCACCCATTGACTAGACTGAGCAGCACAGCTCTAGGAAATGGAAGAGGAACAACGGGGAAGGATCCTGGAGTCAGGGCTGTTAGGTTAAGAATAATGAGCTTCTGCCTTTTTAAAGTCATCATATTTTGGGTCTTAGCCATTGCTTAAAATAATACAGAGTTCAAAATGAAATGGCTGATATTCTCCCCTGTGGCATAAAAATATGTAAGGCAGAAGGATGACTGCCCATCTCTCTTAGATATCCTTCTTTCTTTAGGTTATTTCTCCCAACCCCTATTCCTCCTGAAGAGACATACTTTTTATTTTAAGTAATTTACCCCAAATATAACTCCAAATTTGGTCAAACTCCCTTTAGGTCTCTGAATATGATAAGAAACAAATCCTATTGATGAAAAGAATTATAGTAGCTTTAAGGTTGCAGTGGTTTGGATCAAAAAAAGTAAAAAAGATTCTTGAGACATTAAGGAGACAAATCTATTGATTGGTGGCTAAGAGATGTCAATAATGATTCCTAAGTTTCTGGCTTACACAACTAGATATATACTGACACCATTCACTGAGATTAAAAAAAGATAAGAGAGGAGTTTGGAAGAAAAGATCACAAATTCAACTTTGGACAAGCTGAGTTAGAACTTTTAAAAATCTAAGAGGAAATGTAATCTGTAATATCAGATATATGAATCTGGAGCTACCTGAACTAGAAACACTTGAAAGTATAAGGGTATTGATAACCAAAGTTTAGGGTAAGAACAGAGACAAGTAAAAGCCCAATTTTAAAGACCACATTGAAAACCAGAAGTAACAAGGAATACCAAGAGAAAATTTTGTCATTGAAGCTAAAAGAGGATTTTGAGAAGGAGGAAGAATTTAGGATGTTACTGTCAAGGCCAGATAAAATCTTAAAACAGATTTAATTACAGAAAGACCATTAGGATCTCATGAGATATTCATTCAAGTAGAATGAGTGACAGACACCAGAGTAAAATGGAAAAATCATAAAAAATTTTTTATTTATGGAATATTACTCAGAAAACGAGAATAAAGCTACTGCTGTAGCCGAAAGAAACGGTGGGATCAGCATGGGACTTTTCATCCTAGCTTAACTTACTAAGATGAGAAGGACTATCAACAAAACAAGAAAGATCCAGTAGAAACACAGGGGTTGAATATATAAGAGAGGAGAGATAACTGATAGAATACAAGATTCCTGAGAAGATACAAGGGGATGGGATCTAGACCACAAGTAAAAGAACTGATCTGAAAAAGAAGAAGACATCACCAGGGAAAAAAAAGAGAAAGATACAGATGTAGTTGCAGGTAACTCTGTTATAGAAAGCTAAAGCTCCCACCTAATAATTTCTATTTTCTTTATGGAATGAGCAGAGTCAATCTTCAGGAAATCACAAGTTTAAATTACAAAAGTTTTGAAATACCTGAGAAGAGAGGGAAAGTACAACTTAATTCTTATGGTGATCATGAACTTACGCTGAAAAGATAAATCATACAGTAGAATAAACATGTCAGTCATTGATATATATATCCTAAACTGGCTGGCATTAAGCTTTTACCAATTAATCATCAAAGTAGATAATAATGTTTCAAAACTATTTTTCCCATCTAATAGGATCTTGTGTACATTTGTATTTCTTGGAATATCAGGAAAACTAAACTTCTAAAATATGTTTATTGGAAATTTGCATCTCTCTATTTTTAAATAGCTGGTTAAACTTGTTTTCACTGCTAAATTATCATTTTCTTATTGATTTGTGAAAGCCCTTTAATTTTTAGGGTAATTAACTTTGTAGCCAGGAATGTTCATGTGCACCTGTAGTCTCAGTAGCACTTAGGAGGCTGAGACAGGCAGATCACCAGAGCCCTGGGATTCAAGGTTGAGTCTATCTCAAGAAACTACTTTCTCTACTCATCCAAAAGAAGCAACTCCTCATTCATTACAGTTTTATCGTGAGATTGCAGGAATTTATTAACGTCTTCACTGTCCACTTCTAATTCCAGTTCTCTTGCTATTTCCTGTCCATCGGCAGTTACTTCCTCCACTGAGGAGGTCTTGAACTTAAGTCTCGAACCTTTCCAAGTCATCAATGAGGGTTGGAATCAATTTCTTCCAAACCCCTGTTCAGGCTGATTATTTTGACCTCCTCCCATGAATCATGAATGTTCTTAATAGCATCTATTATGATGACTCCTTTCCAGAAGGTCCCAATGTACTTTGCTCTGACACATCAGAGGAATCACTACCTATGGCAGCTATCAATTATGAAATGTATTTCTTAAATAATAAGATGTAAAAGTAGAAATGACTACTTGATCCAGGGTCTGCAGAATGGATGCCGTGTTAGCAGGCATGAAAACAACATTAATCTCCTTGTACATCTCTACCAGAGCTTTTGTGTGACCAGGTGCCTTATCAAAGAGAAGTAATTTTTTGAAAGGTATCTTTTTTTTCTGATCAGTAGGTAGCAAGAGTAGGCTTAAAATATTCAGTCAACCATGCTATAAGCAAATGTGCTAACATCTAGCCTTTATTGTTCTATTTACAGAGCACAGAGAGAGTAGATTTAATATAATTCTTAAGGGTCCTAGGATCCTCAAAACTGTCAATGAACATTGGCTTTAACTAAATGTCACCAACTACATTAGCCTCTAATAAGAGAGTCAGCCTGTCGTTTGAAGCTCTGAAGCCAGGTACTGACTTTTCCTCTTTAGCTATAAAAGTCCTTATTCATAGGATCTGGCAAGATGGCTGAAAAGGAACAGCTCCCAGAGAGACCAACGCAGAAGGCAGGTGATTTCTGCATTCCAACTGTGGTACCCTTCTCATCTCATTGGGACTGGTTAGAAAGTGGGTGCAACCCACAGAGGGTGAGCAGAAGCAGGGTGGGGCACCACCTCAGCTGGGAAGCACAAGGGGTTGGGGAATTCCCTCCCCTAGCTAAGGGAAGCCATGAGGGACTGTGCCATGAGGGATGGTGCTATCCAGCCCAGATACTATGCTTTTCTCACGGTTTTCACAACCTGCAGACCAGGAGATTCCTTCAGATGCCTATACCACCAGGGCCCTGGGTTTCAAGCACAAAACTGGGGGTCCATTTGGGGCAAACACCGAGCTAGCAGGTATTTTTTTGCATACCCCAATTGCACCTGGAATGCCAAGAGAAAGAACTGTTCACTCCCATGGAATGAGTGCTGAAGCCAGTGAGCCAAGTGGTCTTGCTCAGTGGATCCCACCCCCACAAAGCCCAGCAAACTAAGATCCACTGGCTTGAAATTCTCGCTGCCAGCACAGCAATCTAAAGTTGACCTGGGATGCTCAACCTTGGTAGGGGAAGGGGCATCCATCATTACTGAGGCTTGAGTAGGCAGTTTTCCCCTCAGAGTATAAACAAAGTCATCAGTAAGTTCGAACTGGGCGGAACCCACTGCAGCGCAGCAAAGCCGCTGTAGCCAGACTGCTTCTCTAGATTCCTCCTCTCTGGGCAGGACATTTCTGAAAGAAAGGCAGAAGCCCCAATCAGGGACTTATATATAAAACTCCCATATCTCTGGGACAGAGCACTTGGGGGAAGGGGAGGTTGTGGGAGCAGCTTCAGCAGACTTAAACATTCCTGCCTGCAGAGTCTGAAGACAGCAGCAGATCTCCCAGCACAGTGCTCAAGCTCTGCTAAGGGACAGACTGCCTCCTCAAGTGGGTCCCTCATCCCCATGCCTCCTGACTGGGAGACACCTCCCAGCGGGGATTGGCAGACACCTCACACAGGAGAGCTCCAGCTGGCATCTGGCAGGTGCCCCTCTGCGACAAAGTTTCCAGAGGAAGGAGCAAGCAGCAATCTTGGCTGTTTTGGAGCCTCCACTGGTGATACCCAGGCAAACAGGGTCTGGAGTGACCTCCAGCAAACTCCAGCAGACTTGCACAAGAGGCGCCTGACCGTTAGAAGGAAAACTAACAAACAGAAAGCAATAACATCAACATCGACAAAAAGGACTCCCATGCAAAAACCCCATCCAAAGGTCATCAACATCAAAGATAAAAGGTAGATAAATCCACAAAGATGAGGAAAAAGCAGCACAAAAATGCTGTAAATTCCAAAGACCAGAATACCTCTTCTCCTCCAAAGGATCACAACTCCTTGCCAGCAAGGGAACAAAACTGTACAGAGAATGAGTTTGATGAATTGACAGAAGTAGGCTTCAGAAGGTAGGTAATAACAAACTCCTCTGAGCTATAAGGAGTATGTTCCAACCCAATGCAAGGAAGCTAAAAGGTCACAGGAACTGCTAACTAGAATAACCAGTATAGAGAAGAACATAAATGACCTGATAGAGCTAAAAAACACAGCACAAGAACTTTGTGAAGCATACACAAGTATCAATAGCAGAATCAATGAAGTGGAAGAAAGGATATCAGAGATTGAAGATCAACTTAATGAAATAAAGCATGAAGACAAGATTAGAGAAAGAAGAATGAAAAGGAACGAACAAGCCTCCAAGAAATATGGGACTATGTGAAAAGACCAATGGAACCAAGTTGGAAAACATACTTCAGGATATTATACAAAAGAACTTCCCCAACATAGCAAGACAGGCCAACATTCAAATTACAGAAAATACCACAAAGATACTCTTTGAGAAGAACAACCCCAAGACACATAATCATCACATTCACCAAGGCTGAAATGAAGGAAACAATGTTAAGGACAGCCAGAGAGAAAGGTCAGGTTGCCCACAAAGCCCATAAGACTAACAGCGGATCTCTCAGCAGAAGCCCTACAAGCCAGAATACAGTGGGGTCCAATATTCAACATCCTTAAAGAAAAGAATTTTCAACTCAGAATTTCATCTCGTGTCAAACTAAGCTTCATAAGCGAAAGAGAAATAAATTCCCTTACAAACAAGCAAACACTGAGAGATTTTGTCACCACCAGGCCTGCCTTACAAGAGCTTCTTAAGGAAGAACTAAATATGGAAAGGAAAAAACGGTACCAGCCACTACAAAAACATACCAAAATGTTAAGACCATCAACACTATGAAGAAACTGCATCAACTAATGGGCAAAATAACCAAGATATGAACAGACCATTCTCAAAAGAAGACATTTATGCAGCCAACAAACATGAAGAAAAGCTCATCATCACTGGTCATTAGAGAAATGCAAATCAAAATCACAAGGAGATACCATCTGATGCCAGTTAGAACGGTGATCATTAAAAAGTCAGGAAACAACAGATGCTGGAGAGGATGTGGAGAAATAGGAACGCTTTTACACTGTTGGTGGGAGTCTAAATTAGTTCAACTATTGTGGAAGACAGTATGGCAATTCCTCAAGGATCTAGAACTAGAAATACCACTGGGGGAGGAATGGGAAGGATAGCATTAGAAGAAATACCTAATGTAGATGACAGGTTGATGGGTGCAGAAAACCACCACGGCACATGTATACCTATGAAACAAAAACTACATGTTCTGCACATATATCCCAGAATTTAAAACTAAAATGTTAGCCGGGTGTGGCGGTGGGCGCCTGTAATCCCAGCTCAGGAGACAGGCAGAAGAATCGCTGGAACCTGGGAGGCGGAGGTGGCAGTGAGCTGAGAGAGCACCACCATCGCACTCCAGCCTGGGCAACAAAGGGAGACTCCGTCAAAAAAGAAAAAAAAAATTACAAGAAGGTTTCTATAACCTTCTATAACCAAGCAGATTTAACCCAAAGGTGACTACCTCAAGGCTTGCAACAATCAAACTCCAAAGGGTCAGAAATAAAGAGGTTTTATTGTTTTTTTAATTGTGTGTTTCTCTGTTTATACAATCAGTATTAAGTTGCAATCAGTTTAAAGTAATCGGTTATAAGATAGTATTTATAAGCCTCATAGGTAAGCTCAAATTGAAAAGCATACAATGGATACACAAAAAATAAAAAGCAAGAACTGAAATCACACCACCAAAGAAAATCAACTTCACTAGAAGGAAGACAGGAAGGAAGGCAAGATTACAAAACAACCAGAAAACAAATAACAAAATGTCAGGAGTAAGTCCCTACTTATCAATTATAACATTAAATGTACATAGACTAAACTCTCAAATCAAAGGTCATAAAGATAGAAGGTCTGAATGGATGGAAAACCAACACATGATGAAAAACCAAGACACAATGATCTACTGCCTACAAGAAACACGCTTTACCTATAAAGATACATATAGACTAAAAATAAACGGATGGAAAAAGATATTCCATGCCAGTGGATAACAAAAAAGAACAAAAGTCGTTATACTTACATCAGACAAAATAGATATCCAGACAAAGAATGTCATTATATAATGATAAAAGGGTCAATTCAGCAAGAGGATACAACAATTATAAATATATATGCATCCAGTACTGAGCATCCAACATATAAAGCAAATATTATTAAAGCTAAAGAAACACATAGACGCTAATGCAATAATAGCTGGAGAATTCAACACCCACTTTCAGCATTGGAAATATCTCCCAGGCAAAAAAATCCACAAAGAAACATCAGACTTAATCTGCAAAATAGAACAAATGAACTCAATAGATATTTACAGAACATTTTATCCAACAGGTGCAGAATACACATTATTTGCCTCAGCACATGGATCATTCTCTCCAGGACAGACCATATGTTAGGTTACAGAACAAGTCTTAAAACATTAAAAAAAAAAAAACTATCAGGCATCTTCTCTAACCACAATGGAATAAAACTACACATCAATAACAAGGGGAACTTTCAAAACTATGCAAACACATGGAAATTAAACAATATGCTCCAGAATGACCAGTGTGTCAATAAAGAAATAAAAAAGACTGAAAAGTGTCTTGAAACAAATGATAATGGAAATGCAACACACCAAAACCTATAGGATACAGCAAAAGCAGTAGTAAGAGGGCCATTTATAGCTATAAGAAGAAAAATTCCAAATAGGTAATTAATGATGCATTTTACAGAACTAGAAAAGCAAAAGCAAACCAAACCCAAAATTAGGAGAAGAAAAGAAATAATGAAGATCAGATCAGAAATAAATGAATTTGAAACAAACAAAACAATTTTAAAAAGCAAAGAAACAAAAAGTTGGTTTTTTGAAACAATGAAACTGACAAGCCTTGAGCCATACTAAGAAAAATAATGGAGACGACTCAAATAAATCAGGGATGAAAAAGAAAACACTATAACTGATACCATATAAATTAAAGGAATCATTAGTGATTCATTTAGTAATCATAGGAGCAACTATAAGACAATAATGTCTTATTGTCTTTATCATGTTGCCCAGGTTGGTTTCAAACTCCTGAGCTCAAACAGTCTACCTGCACTGGCCTCCCAAAGTGTCTTTACGACCTACAAAGATCAAACCATGAAGAAATTCAAAACCTGAATAGACCAATAATGAGTAACAAGATCAAAGCCATAATGGCTTTACTACTGAATTCTACCAAACATTTAAAGAAGAACTAATACCAATCCTACTAAACTCAAACTATTTCAAAAAATAGAGGCCAAGGGGATACTTCCAAACTAATTACACAGTGCCAATATACCAAAACCTAGTCAAAAACTAATTATACAATGCCAATATACCTAGACAAAGACACATCAAACAAGAAAATTACAGGTCAATGTTTCTGATGAATAATGACACAAAAAGTTCTCAACAAAATACTAGCAAATCAAAATAAATAATACATTAAAAAGGTCATTCATCATGACCAAGTGGGATTTATCTTAGATATGGAAGTATGAATCAACCTATGCAAATCAATCAATGTGATACATCCTATCAATGGAATGAAGGATAAAACCATATGATCATTTAAATTCATGCTGAAAAAGCATCTGATAAGTTCAGCACTCCTTCATGATAAAAGTCTTTAAAAAACTGGAGACAGAGGAACATACCTCCACATAATAAAAGCCATATATGACAGACCCAAAGCCAGTATCATACTGAATGAAGAAAAATTGAAAGCCTTTTCTTTAAGATCTAGAAGACAAGAATGCCTGCTTTTTCACAACCGTTATTCAACAAAGTACTGGATGTCCTAGCTTAAGCAATCAGATAAGAGAAAGGTATAAATGGTATCCAAATTGGAAAATAAAGCGGCAAATTATCCTTGTTTGCAAATGATATTATCTTATATTTGGAAAAACGTAAAGACTCCACAAAAAAAAAAAAAAAAAAAAAAAAAAAAAACCCTAGTAGAACTATTAAATTCATTTAAGTTGTAGAATACAAAATCAACATATAAAAATCAATAGCATTTTTTTTTCTTTTTTGAGACAGATTCTCACTCTGTCATCCAGGCTGGAATGCATTAGCGTGATCTCGGCTCACTGCAAGCTCCACCTCCCGGGTTCATACCATTCTCCTGCCTCAGTCTCCCAAGTAGCTGGGACTACAGGCGCCCGCCACCACGCCTGGCTAATTTTTCTGTATTTTTAGTAGAGACGAGGTTTCACCATGTTAGCCAGGATGGTCTTGATCTCCTGACCTTGTGATCCGCCTGCCTTGGCCTCCCAAAGTACTGGGATTACAGGCATGAGCCACCGCAGTCTGGCCAAAAATCAACAGCATTTCTATATGCCAACAGTGAGGAATCTGAAATCGAATTAAAAAAGTAATCCCATTTACAACAGTCACAAAATCAAATACTTATGAATTAACTTAAAGAAGTAAAAGATCTCTACAATTAAAACTATCAAAGACTGATGAAACAAACTGAAGTGGCTCACGCCTGTAATCCCAACACTTTGGGAGGCCAGTGCAGGTAGACTGTTTGAGCTCAGGAGTTTGAAACCAACCTGGGCAACATGATAAAACCCCATCTCTACAAAAAGTACAAAAGAATTAACCAGGTATCGTGGTGCACACTTGTAGTCCAGTCACTTGGGAGGCTGAGGTGGGAAAATCCCTTGAGGCCAGAAGGTGGAGGTGCAATGACCTGAGGTTGTGCTACTGCACTCCAGTCCAGGTGACAGAATGAGACCCTGTCTCAAAAACAAAATAAAACAAAACAAAAAAAGAACAAAATAGGAGGAATCATATTACCTGATTTCAAATTATACTGCAGAGCTATAGTAACCAAAACGGTATGGTACTAGCACAGACACAAACACACAGAAGAATGGAAATGAATAGAGAACCCAGAAACAAACCCACACTCCTACACAGAACTCATTTTTGACAAAGGTGCCAATAACATACATCAGGGAAAAGACAGTCTCTTCAATAAATGGTACTGTGAAAACAGAACATCTATATGCAGAAGAATGAAATCAGATCCCTATCTCTTGCCATATAAAAAAATCAAGTAAAAACATGATTAAAGACTTAAATCTAAGACCTCAAACTATAAAACTACCACAAAAAAAAAATTTGGGAAACTCTCCAGGACATTGGTCTGGGCAAAGATTTCTTGAGTAATACCCCACAAGCACAGGCAATCAAACCAAAAATTGACAAATGGGATCACGTCAAATTTAAAAGATTCTGTGTAGTAATAGAAAAAATGAACAAAGACACAACCCACATAATGGGAGAAAATATCTGCAAACTACCCATGTGACAAGGGATTAGTCACAAGAATATATAAGGAGCTCACATAACTCTGTAAGAAAAAAATCTAACAATCTGATTACAATATGGGTGAAAGAGTTGAACAGACATTTCTCAAAAGAAGACAAAGAAATGGCAAACAGGCATATGAAAAGGTGTACAACATCCTGATCTCAGAGAAATGCAAATCAATGAGATAGCATCTCACTCGTTAAAATGGCTTTTATCCAAAAGACAGCCAATAACAAATGCTGGTGAGGATTTAGAACCCTCATACACTGCTGGTGGCAATGTAAGTTAGTACAACCACTACAAAGACTAGTTTGGAGGTTCCTCAAAAATCTAAAATACAAAGTGAGTGAGTAGAAAAATGTGCTATAACAATAAAATAGAATACTATTCAGCAATAAAAAGGAAGAAAGTACAGATACATGCTATAACATGATCAAACCACAAAAACATTTTGTTAAGTAAAACAAGCCAGGCAGTCATAAATGCCATGAAGTTACACTTATATGGTATGTATGAAAAAGCAACTTTATACTTGTAAGACAAAAAGTTGAAGAGTGGTTTTGTGGGACTAACAGTAAGAATGTAGAGTGACTTTAAATGCAAAAAAAATTTTTGGGCGTAGTATCTTTTGTGTTAGTTTTCTATTTTTGCTAGAACAATGTATATTTTTTCTAATTGTCTTTAAGACATTGTCTTTTGTTTTTATTTGTGTGAATGATATGCAATGTTGTTGCTTTTTAAATTTTTATTTTCTATATTCTGCTTCAAGTTCTCTGAATTTCTTTAATCTCTAGTTTGATGTCT
Organism: Piliocolobus tephrosceles; assembly: GCF_002776525.5. Lineage (NCBI taxonomy): Eukaryota > Metazoa > Chordata > Mammalia > Primates > Cercopithecidae > Piliocolobus > Piliocolobus tephrosceles. The sequence goes on along the minus strand of NC_045435.1, from coordinate 150,404,817 downwards.
GTCATTAATTTTGAAAAATTATCAGTCATTTCTTCAAATAATTCTTCTACCCTTTTCTCTCCCTTTTTTTCTAAGACTCCAATTACATGTACCATTTGATAACTGTCTCAAGGGTCTTGGGTGTTCTGTTCTGATTGGTTCATTCTTATTTCTGTTTGTGTTTCAGTCTGGGTGATTTCTATTGACCTACCTTTCAGTTCATTGCCTGCCAGTTCTACTGATGACCCTGATACAGGCATTCTCTATCTATGTTTCTGTGTTTTACATTTATAGGACTTCCATTTAATTCAAATAAAATTTTTATATCTCTGCTGAAATTAACCATCTGATCTTGCACGTTGCCCAGCTTTTCCATTAGAGCCTTCAACATATCCATTATAGTTATTTAAGAATACTTATGGGATAGTTCCACTGTCTATGTCATATCTGCATTTGTGTTCTGGTTCTAATTGTTTTATCTCTTTTGAGTGTTTTTGGTTTTTTTTCTTGCCTGTTCATATGCTTTTAACTTTTTGTTTAAATTCTCGTGTATTATTGTCATCAGGTATATGACAGTAAAGATTAAAATAGTTTTCATTGCTTGGATATGGCTACATATTTCCTTCTGCTAAAACTTTTAGCACAGCAGTTTGCATCAACATAACTAGAAGGTGAGCTAGATTTGAAGTTTGTTACATCTATGGCTACACTCAGTGCTTCACACCTTATGTTGGGGTGCGGGATTTAGTTTGTAAAAATATTTTTTTTCATTTTCGGAACCACTACCTACATACTAAGTCAGGTCTTTCCTTTGTACTAAGAAAAGTTCTTTCCCAAGGTACTTATTATCCTAACAGCAGAGTAAGAAATAGAGGAAGGTATTCTTTGATCTTCTGACTCAGCCTCAGTCTTAAGTGAAGACTCACTTAGGGTGAAGACTCACCCTAAGTCTGAGGTGTACAGCCTTCTCAGTCATCCTTCTCCTCCCCAGTATAGTTTTCATCACTGTAGATATTCCTGCCCCTTCCTCAGGGGTTGAGGGTTTTCTCCCTGTTCCCATACCCCAACCGCAAAAAGATTTCATCAGTACTTAAGTGGAATGGTGATTGTTGCAGTGCTTCTGACAAAATATAGCTTTGTTCCAGAAGAGAAAAGAGGGAGAAGAGTCCACGTGGAGATTATTTCCCCTCGGGCTATGGATGCTGTAATATTCTCCCTGTTCTTCACCACGGAGGGCATTTTATTTTACTGATGGGTCCATAAAGAATCCTGCAAGAGTGTGTGGGTTCCCTCTATATCTGTGGTTCCCATGGTAGTCATCCTTTCTCATCAGTACACACTTGGCTTCTATCAATGTAATGATCATCTTAGTTGATCTCTTTCTAGAGGTGTACAGCTGTGTCTTATCCAGGTAAGTCAGTACTTGTAGGAAGCCTCTCCCTGCAGGAATTTGTCTCTTACTAGATTCTGGGTCTGTCCATGGGTCTGAAATTTCAACACTCTGAGGAGTGGTCAAGACAAGTTGCGAACTTGATTTCTGGTTTTTCATTGTTTTATATTTGGGAGTGATGTCTTTCCAGCTCGCTACATCTCTGATCAGAAACCATAAGTCATCCTGACTACTTATATTTAACTCTATGTATGGTGGTTTTCAAAGCTTACTAACTTTCCACTTAGGCTCACTCATTCATCAAACGTACAGCTAAAGTTACCACTTTGCATGCATTGGTATCTTCATTCTGCCAAAGTTAAGCAGTTAACTAATGTGTAGCCATACAAAACCCCCAACCAAGACAAGTTGACCAAATTTCTCACCTTAAGAATGAGTACATGTAGATCAGAGAAAAATATTTCATGATTACATTTATTTTCCATTAAGTTTATATTTTAGTTTAACAACTTAAGTGTAAAAAGCACCTTGTGTGGGCACTGTAGAGGATATAGATATAAGTAAGATAAAGACTTTATATCTTATTTCAGTAATAGTTTCTTATAAAGTAGTGGTCCTCAACCTTTTCGGCCCCAGAAACTGGTTTCGTGGAATATAATTTTTCCACAGATAGGGGCACCGGGATGGTTTCAGGATGAAGCTGTTCCACCTCAGATCATCAGGCAGGCATTAGATTCTCATAAGGAGCACGCAACCCAGATCCCTCGCATGCACAGGGTTCACACTCCTATGAGAATCTAAAGCTGCTGCTGATCTGACAGGAGGCAGAGCTCCGGTAGTAATGTTCACTTGTTTGTCACTCACCTCTGGCTGTGACTGGATCCTAACAGGCCACGGCCTGGGGGTTGGGGATCTCTGTTACAGAGAATACTTCAAACGTTCAAAAATGATACTGTAGAGCATACTTAATAAATATTGCACCATTACATAATTTTATGGAGAGTTTTAAGGCCTAAGTTAATGGCTGGGTGAGGGGCTGGGTGCAGCAGTGTTCACTTGTAGTCACAGCTACTTGAGAGGCTGAAATGGGAGGATTGCCTGAGCCCAGGAGTTCAGGGCCAGCCTGGGCAACATTAGTGAAACCAATCTCTTAACAGTGGGAAAAAAAAAAAAGATTTACAGCCTGAGTTAATGACTATTCATTGTTAACAGATAAATGAATTGCTCATAACACATAGATGAATTGAAGGCACAATGCCTTAGAAAAAAACAGGGTTTTCCTTGCAAATTTGACCCTACGCTTTACAGAAAATAGCGATAAAGACAGGATGAAAATAAAAATTCAGCAGGATATATCTGGTTACATTTTATGACAAGAGTATACGACATAAAAATAGCCTTCATGGAACATGGTCTATGTAACATTTGTACCTCTAGCACTCTGATATTAAGTACTTAATCTTTGTATCCTAAAAGGTAAACTTTTCAGTATGCGCTGTTTCACTGGAGTCAGGTACGTTAAGCCAATTCTGTTTATATAAAAATTAAAGTATACATGCCAATTAATGAACATGTTATGGGGAGCCAAAAAAAATGTGAGGAGAATTAGATATTCATGAAAACCTAACCTGTATGATCTTTACATGTAACAAAAACTACCTGGAAATTCACAGTTTCAGAAGATAAATTGATAAGAAAATGCCAAATAAGAAGGGGTCAGAAGAATCTCATTTTAATACCTTCAAATTCCTCTTGATGCATTCATCCTTCCACATCTTTGGGGATGAATGATGAGAATGCTATGGCTTTCTAAAACAATTGCTACTTCTGTAGCTAATGTTCAAATGATTATTCTGAATATTTACTCTTTCCCAATTCTAGCCACTCCTCCCTCACACAGATTCAGTTTTCCTCTAAGTATGTTAGTACAATTGATTATATTATAGTGAAGTTCTTGATCTGGCCTCTCAGCCATTTTTCCCCTTTAACATGATCATTTCTATTGTGTTATCTATTTTACACACATTTTATAATTTGACTCTTCAGAGTCAAATTTGATTATTTTCAAATACATTTTTCAAGTATTTCAGCTCTTAGCGCATAGGCCCACTATTGCGTGTGCGTGTGTGTGTGTGTGTGTGTATGTATATATATGTGTGTGTGCGTGTGTGTGTGTGTGTGTGTGTATGTATATATATATATATGATAAAAAAGGATGCAACACTTCAATGCCAAGCTCACAGGGTCATGAAGGTTAAAAAAACAAAGATACTACATAGAAATGTTGGAAATTAGACAATAATAAAAATTAACTTCAATATACTAGTGGGTCAGAGTGATTATTATACTAACACATGTAAGATTCAATCTTTTGATTTAAAAAACACTATATTTAGAGTTATAAAAAGCTCAGAGAACTGGAAACAGAAATGCAGTCTACGATAGATTATTCAGACTAATATAGAAGTCTTGGCACGAATAGTAAGATAACTGTGGTTGATCCACAGAACAGTTGGATTATATACCACAATATGCAAATCAGGTAACTATTTATGATAATTATTAAAATGTTAACTTGCAAATAAAGCACAGAAAATAACATCCTACTGTAAGTTGATTCCAGCACAGTACAGGACAAGTCAGTATAATTAGGTAGTTTATGGTATGTATTACTCTCAGGTATGTTAATATGAATGCAATAATGCAAGCACAGTTTAACATTTTCAGTTAAGATAATTGTTCATGTTTTCTTTACACACACATATACGAATGTGCACACACACCTCTGGTTGGAAGTCTCCTTTCTGTACATTTCCAACAAGTTTTATTAATGTGTTCTTATGTATATACTGTGGGCTTCTCTCAAATCCAAAACTCAGAAGATTTCTGTCATATACTCACTTCAATATCTGATAGTTACTGAGTGTGCTGCAGATTTATGACCTGCAGTGCTTTAAGCTACTTATATTACTTTTCATTTGCAAAGCCATCACTCCATTCACTGGCTTCATTACCTAACCTATAGACTTTTACTTCTTAGAATTTAACCACCAGAATAATCTTTATATAAATAATCCTGTTTGCCAAGGAAGCAGAGATCAAGGGCTTGGAGTACTGTGTATAAGTCTGTCACTCTTTCTGTGTGTGTATGTGTGTGTGCACATGTGAGTGTGCGTGTGTGTTGTTTTACCTGATTACTAATTCAAATCTAAACTCCCAGCCAAAGAATCAAATATCCTTGTGAACTGGTCTCCCATCTTCTCTAACCCACTTCCCATAAGCTCAACATTGTAGAAAGGATGTTGGCTCTCATTACATCTACCACCTTATTTTATATCATCCCTTTAATTTCTCCTCCCTATCTATGTTTTAATTTCTGCTTTATTGATTCTGTCTTTTACTGCTTCTAAGAGACATTTTCATTTCTGCTATCACATTTTAATGTCTTATCATTTTCTGTTTCCAATTCCCTCTGTATCTTTTTCAGTATCTCAGGCAAATTTCAACTTAGTCTTTTTAACGTCATTCCTACTTTGTTTCAAAAAATATAAATATATATATATATATATACACACACACACACACACACACACGTATGTTTTCTTACGGAAAATAAAAATTATATTTTAAGAAAATTTACTTTCTTTTCCGAGATTTAAATCTTTTCAAAAAATATGTCTTTCTTCTTTCCCCTCAGAAAAATGTTTCACTTATTTTATACTCTGATTCTTTTGGTTTTTGTTTGACTGTTTATTCATTGTTAAAGTCTTCTCTGTTCTTTCCTAATAAATCAGGGGAGAAGAGGATGTAGTGCCACATTAATTTCCTGGTTTCCTTCATTACCCACATACTATATTTAAATGTTTCAGATCTTAATTTTTTTTTTTTCTTTTTTGAGCCGGGGTCACACTGTCACCAAGGCTGGAATCCAATGGTGTAATCATAGCTCACTGCAGCCTCAAACTCCCAGGCTCAGGAGATCCTCTCCTGTCTCAGTCTCCTGAATAGCTAGGACAGGTGCAGGTCACCACACCCAGCTAATTTTTATTTTTTTGTAGAGATGGAGGTCTCACTATGTTGCCCAGTCTGGTCTTGAACTCCTGAGCTCAAGCAATCCTCCCGCCTCAGCCTCCCAAAATGCTGGGATTACAGGCATGAGCCACTGGGCCCAGTTCTCAAATTTCTAATATTAGTTGTAATTTACTTACTATGGCTCTAAAGGTAAAAGGAAAGTTCACCTGGGTTCCTTCTACTACTTATCTATCTACAAATAATAATAATAAAGACTGCATGAACTGAAGCAGATCTTCTCCTTTAAACGATACCAATAAAAATGCAATGCCAGACAGCACAGATCCATCCTATGGATCTTCCTGGCATTGTGTCTTATTTCTGAATGAAATGTGCCATGACCTATTCTTTTACCTTGGTCATATTACATTATCAGGCACTTTACTTATAAATAAAGTAAAGCACTAATGGGTGAATAGTTGGGATTAAGGGGTCTGTGTGGTCATGAAATAGTCCACTATGTCAGAAAGCAACTCCCACAGAGCAGAAAACAGCTTTCTTTCCTGAAAGGTTTGGAATTTCAAAGGTACAGACATGCAGTGGAATTAAAAAGAAAAACAAAAAATAATGCTTAAAAAAAATCCTTCCATCATTATATCCTGCTCTATTACTATTCTTCTAAGTTCCATTTGAATTTGAGTTTGTAGAGATTCTCCCTGGTGTCTGGCATATTACTGATAAATATTCTGGATTACATCAATTCTTAATATCGCATCTCTGTTTCTTCACATGGACTAGGTGTCAAAAGCTGGCTCATCTTTAACTTGCTGGTATTTATTTGCCTACTTCTGGGTTCCATTGCATTGGATACTAAGTCGATCATCTCAAGCTCCAATTGTTTAAGACCCTATGTTTCTGGCTTCTCTGGTCATTACTTACCGTTTACAAGTCAGTAGTCAACAATGGGGAGACCTCACTGTTCATTCAACAAATTAGGACTAGGATTAGGGTGAAGTGAGTGAAGAAAATTTGGTGCTTACCTTGGGCATACCATTTAAGGGGGTGCTCAAAACTGAGTAATTAACATAAAAATACTTAAATATTTTTAAAAATTGAATGATTCCAAAAGACTCATGAATAACAAAATATCAAAATTTTAAAGGAAGACAAAATTGAATATTGCCATATCAAGCCGCGTTAGAGCCCGAGGCTAAGGAAAAGTCAGTAATAATGATCCTGTCATCTGCCTCATCCCAGTTTTGGCCCTGAAACAAATATATAAACAACTGTACTTCCCAGCCACTGATCTCTGCCCTCATCATTGCAGAAAGCAGAATGTGGCCTGCTAATTTCATGCAATCGTATCTCTTCTCATAAATTGTTAATTTTATTATTAGTTTTATTCATACAATATTTCTCACATTCCCAATCTATACTAGCATTCCTTATTTCTGTTTTGTTTTGTTTTGTTTGAGACAGTGTTTTGCTCTAGTTGCCCAGGCTGGAGTGCAATGGTGTGATCTCGGCTCACCACAACCTCCACCTCCTGGGTTCAAGCGATTCTCCTGCCTTAGCCTTCCAAGTAGCTGGGATTACAGGCACACGCCACCATGCCCTGTTAATTTTGTATTTTTAGTAGAGACAGGCTTTCTCCATGTTGGTCAGACTTGTCTCGAACGCTCAACCTCAGGTGATCTGCCCACCTCGGCCTCCCAAAGTGCTTGAATTACAGGCATGAGCCACTGCGCCCCGCCATTCCTCATTCTTAATCAGGTAAGAGTTGCTGGTTTTCACAACTAATTACTCCACCTCAAACCAAGATGCCACCACATGCTTAAAGTTCAAAATTTCTCTAAATAAGCATCCATTTTATTCTGCTTTTCTACTATCTCAAAGTTAGAGAGATCTGTCTTGATTTCCTATTTTATTCTCTCCTTTCTCCTTTATTGGGAGAAATACTATAACTATTTCTTTCAGGTAAACTTCAAATCTTTCCTTGTTGATTCCTTCACATTGCAATAGAAACTGGGTCATACAGCCCTAGAAATTCCTTCTAAAACCAGAGCAGTCTCTAACCTTCTTTAACTTTCTTTACTACTGCTACGACCGTGATGTTGAACACTGTTTCCATTTTCTCATTTGCCACTTACGGTTTTCACCCCTACCATGTGATTAAAACCATACATGAATCATCTATTTTCTCATCTATATCCTTCTTCCATTAGCAGTATTATGTGATTCTTTCTGAAGAAGTCCTAGTAAAGTATCCGAAAACTACAACTACTTTTCTGTGGCCCATGAGCTAAGAATAGTTTCTATATTTCAAAAAAAAATTTAAAGATCAAAAAAAGAGTATTGTGTAACACATGAAAATTGTATAAAATTCATATTTTAGTGATTATAAAGTTCACCAGCAGAAGGTGATATTGCCACACTAGATAAAGAAAAGGCTCTGGTGGCCATAGCAATGACCACTTCTTCTCTACTGTCCAACAGGTAGTTTGCTGTGCAGAGAAAAGGCGTGAAAAAAATTATTCTGCCAGTTGACAGAAAAAAATCAGCTGAGAAATAAAACCTGATTGTTCACTTTTAAAAATCACACCCCCAAAGTGGGCCCAGTAGAATGGCTCTCACAAAGAAGAAGAAGGGTCATTCTCCCATCAGTGAGGTGGTGACCTGAGCATACAATCAACATTCCCAAGTGCATCTATGGAGTGGGCTTCAAGAAGCATGCCCGTCAGGCACTCAAAGAGATCTGGAAATCCGTCATGAGGGAGAGGGGAATTCCAGAAGTGTGCACTGATAGCAGGCTCAACAAAGCTGTCTGGGCCAAAGGAATAAGGAATGCGCCATACCATATCCATGTGTGGCTGTCGAGAAAACATAATAAGGATGAAGATCCACCAAATGAGTTCTACACTTTGGTTACCTATGCACCTGTTACCACTTTCAAAAATCTACAGACAGTCATTGTGGATGAGAATTAACTGCTGATCATCAAATACATCAAATAAAGTCATAAAATCACCAAAAATAAACATGAAAAAAACAAACAAACTAAAAAGAAATCACACCTCACCCTCAGAAAGAAAACTGACTCCTTCAACTTCCACAAACACATACACACTTCTTTTCAATTTATTTATACACTTTATAAATGTGAATAAAGTGATACTTCCTGCTGTTGCAAACAGGGTGTATGTGTTGTTCTCCAAATAGTTCAAATGGTTTTATCATCATAACCTGAGAAATATTTCAAGAAGCAATGGATCCTGGTGTCCAACTAGTAAGAGAAGGAAAAGCTCATCATCAAATATATCCAAATTCAAAAATTTTTGGCAGCTATTTTCTAGTTTACACAAGGTAAATACCAAACAAAGTCAGTTCAGCAGGACAACTCCTGGAGGAACAACTTTTTACCCAATTCCTTCTGTTAGGCCCACTAGGACATGATGTTATTTCAACTCAACTGTTGTGAAGAACTGAGTCACCTTAGAATTGACATGGACAACTGCTGGCACTTTCCACATTTTCCTGTTACAATGATTCCTGACATCTTGTGTGGCATGAAATTCAGGGGTATCAACAGAGTACTTGCTCAGAAACACAGACTGTTTTTTGAAAAATATTTTGCCTCTGCCTAGAGATACCGCTATAGTCACATCTATGGAAGAACACATTCCAGTAAGAATATAAGTCAGTATTTTCATATGTCATGATGAAATGCTACTGACTTGACATAACCATTTTACTAGCTAAAATATGAGTCAGTTTAATCAGTAAAAATTTAGTGAGCTTCTGCTATGTGCCCTGATAAAATGCACAGCCTCTGCTTTCAAAGAAAAAAATATTTAGATAGGAAAACAGATGAGTAACATAAAGGGTATCTATACAACAAGTTCCTCAACTGAGAGCCGTACAGCTTGTCTCAGGTAGTTAAGAGAGCCAGTGTGTAAGAAAACACATCTAAAGCAATGTTCAGACCCACTTACAATTATTTCACGTCTATTTCTCTTTTCTATTATTTCCTCTTTTCCCTCACTCCATGAAAATGATAGACTTTAGATAGTATATTAGTCCCCTGTATAATTTGGGTTGAGAGATACTTCTCCAGTAGATAGGTTGGCCATAATTTCCTTTAAGGATTCTTTTTTTCTCTCTTCAAGTTAGACCACTAGACAAGACATTCCCATAGAAATAAAGAGTCCTTGATTTTACTGGCTTAATGCCTTATATGCAAAATTACTTTTTTTTTTGTAATTATGTCTTTTGTTTTATTTTTATCAAACATGACTCAAGTAGTATATCTTCAACAGGAATATTAAGTTACTAAAAAAAATCAGAATTGGACATTTTATCACAATTAAATTTAAAAGTTTATAAGAAAAACAGGATGAAGAATAATTAATTTGGGAAGTGAAATTTTGAAAGCTCCAATAAATATTTAGTATTTTCTAAAATAAAGGAATAATACTAAAAAAGAAAACATACAAAGTATTCACTTTTAATTATTAATAGTGGATATGACAACTGATTTCTACGTCTATTCTTATGTTTTTAGAAACCTGTCAAAACTTCTCTTCCCCAACATTTTCATAAGATAATTATAAATGTTTTACTTTACTACAGATAAAATGTACACTAAACACGCTCTGTTGTTATCACTCTAGGTCTGATCCTTCATCTCATTTTTCAGTGCCTTTCTGATTTTATCAAGCAGAATGCTATTACATCGACCTAATTAGGGCCCAGCTTCTGCCAGACCTTCTTACCTATTTGAAACACCAAGGAAGCAGTTCCAAGGTCCAGGTTCAATCTAGACCTAAAAACACCCTACATGCCCCTCCTGTTCTTCTTCCTCTTTTTGGCTACAAGTGGCCAAAGATACAGACAAAAAAAGTTACATTTACTCAAAACTACAGAACATAGACACAAAAAAGTTACATTTACTCAACACTACAGAATGTTGAATAATTAGACAATATTTTGGCTGGGCTCAGTGGCTCACACATGTAAGGAGGCTAAGGCGGGCAGATCACATGAGGCCAGGAGTTTTGGACCAGCCCGGCCAACATGGCAAAACCCCATCCTTACTAAAAATTAAAAAAAAAAAAAAATTAACCAGGCTCAGTGGTATACATTTGTAAACCTAGCTACTCAAGAGACTCAGACATGAGAATCGCTTGAACCCAGGAGGCAGAGGTTGCAGTGAGCCGAGATCTTGACACTGAACTGCAGCCTAGGAAACAGGGGAGTTCCCTGGTTACCATGACAACTCTCCTTCCCCAAATATCTTCATATGTTTCCAAATGCTTTTGAGGTCTAAAAAAATTCTAGTAGAATCCGACTCCAAGTGAAGAAAAGAGACTAAAGAAAGAATAATGTTAAAAGAAAGTATACATTTTTAATAAGCAGCATAAAATAATGAAGTGTCAAAATGTAAAATGTTTAAAGGGAAGAATGACCAAGGGTCAGAAGGAATCCAGTAGCAGGACCACTGCAGATGGCAATTCAGTCAACCTGGATCTAGTGCACAGACATTTAGGAACACTAAAAAGAGTCTAACATCAATTGAAGATTAGAAAGGATAAAATGGTTACATTAACTTACATCCCTCTTTATGCCTGCTTGAGCTGCAGAACATGTTTGGCAGCTTTTACCCTAGGACCTTTACACTTGCTATTTCCTCAGTTTGGAATGTCCTTGCCCCAAAACTTACATGGTTCACTCCTTTATCTCCCTTAAATATTACCTCAATTTTTTTTTCAATAAGAACTGCTCTGCTATTTAATTCCACAACCTCCTAACTTATAATACACTATCAATCCCCTGATATTGCAATATGCGTTTCTTTTTTTCCAAAGAAATTACTACTTTCAAAGATACTGTTTATTTTTGTTATTTATTATATTTATTATTTACTTTTTCCCTCTGTTAGAATGCAAGCTCCATGAAGGCAGGGATCTTTGTTATGTCCCAAGCACCTAGAACACAGCTGTAGAACTCAGAAGGCCTAATCCTCAATAATCAACAACCATGATCTGCAGAATGATGAATATAGGCTGTAGAGAATCCAGTCCCATCTCACCAAATCAAAAACATGATTCCTTTGAAACTACAGGCTGTTTCATAATATTGAGCTAATGATGTTCCTTCATAATATTAAACTAATGATGTTCCTTTGTATTTACTATTTAATTATCAATGGGAGACAGAAAAAATATTTCCCATATAGAAGTGGGCACTAACTAATTCCATAATGCCTTCAATTAGCAAGTCTCTAGACCCTCCACAGAAATCAAGCTTCAGACTCTGCACTAGATATCAAAAAATACATTTCTTCTTCCATTTATCTGAAATGACTTGAACCTGGAGAAGGGAATTAATATTTCCCAAAGTTATTTGGTGGCTGAGAGGCATGAACACAGAACTGAACTAAAGTCTCCGTGGATATCTGATTTGCATTTGAACATGCACTTACTAATACAATTCCACAATAGTTCCTGAATACTGATTTAGAAGGACTAGAATAAGTACCAAGAACTGAAAAAAAATTATTAAAAAGATATTTTAATTATAGACTATCAAAGCAATAGTATGAAATCAGCAAATAAATAGAAACTGCATTGTTAGGAGCTAAAATGTAGAAAAAGATGGTATGAAGTATTACTAAGGGAGCCAGAATAATCTATCAAGTCACATCTATATTTCCAAAAGAAATTTCTTATGACCCTACATCATTTTACAATGTAAAAACAGAGATTTCCCAAAGACTTTTACCCTGTTTCTAGCAACAAATGTATAGCCACTCATTCACATGTTCCACCATTTACTTTATGTGAGGGCCATCCAGCCTGTAGACAATTCAATTAATCTTACAAGTGACATGCACAAGGAAAAAAAAAAAAAAAAAAAAAAAACAGATGTGGCATTAAGATTTACAAAGTTATTGAAACTTTTTAACAAGTAAAACGCATCTTTACTTAGCTACACCAGAATGAGGAATAAAGGGGTTTACATATGTTCCAATTCTAAACCTATCAATCAAACCCATGTTATTCCTTTGGGAGCTTATTTACATGCATATTTATCAGCCTCACATGCTAATTCCCTGCTGTTTTATGCCTGCAAGGCATGTTTATGAGTCATAATTGTTGATCTCATTTGATGTATTTCACTGAAGGAAGACATTATTCAGTTATGTGGCCTAATGTCAATGAGTTACGATGACCTGATCTTCCAAACGCAACTTGCTCTTTAATTTTTATGAGGATATATAACTTATTGTACAGGAAAAGCAGTACACACTAAAATAAAAGAATAAATGTTTTACATAAAGAATTTAGTTAATCATCTCATTTTGATCCACCTTAATCCTCCACATCTCTTCTAAAATGTGGCTATAAAGTAAGCTGTGTCACTCATTCAGTCACTTACTTCCCTACACTCCTACACTGTGCCCTTAGCTTCATAATCTGTCACCATAGTCTAACTTTGCAGACCTTCTTCCAAGTTCAAGTAAAAACATGTGTTCATTTATGCTACTTTCATATTCCTTTACTAGTTTTTCCCCTTAGTGAAGACCCAGTGACTATTTTTAGGCTATCCTACAAAATCTGGCTAACAAAGCTATTTTCTTCAAGTCACTTAAAACATTATTTCAGGCCGGAAATCTTCCTAAAATAGGTAAATTGGGTAACAGTAACTATTTCTGCATTCACCCAATCCCTCAGAAAACATAAAGCACCCATTGTTTATATCAAAGCATTACCAATTTTTTAAAAAGTCAAAACACTATATGCAAAGTATAGCAATACAATTAGTGGTGGTATCAGGAGACAACACCCTAAGAATTTTTGTTATTGAGAAATAGAAATGGAATATGATGCAGTATATCTATATTTCTATAAATCAATCTATATTGGTGTTGTAAAGAGCTTTAGAATGGAGTGACTTAGATGATTATAAAACATATGTATTAATATCACAAGGGCCTTCTGCACTACTGTGAGAAATCTTAATTAAAAATAAGTGATTTTTGGCCAGGCATGGTGGCTCATGCCTGTAATCCCAGCACTTTGGGAGGGCAGGGTGGGCAGATCACGAGGTCAGGAGATCGAAACCATCCTGGCCAACGTGGTGAAACCCCGTCTCTACTAAAAATACAAAAAAAATCAGCCAAGCATGGTGATGGGTGCCTGTAATCCCAGCTACTTGGAACGCTGAGGCAGGAGAACCATTTGAACCTGGAGGCGGAGGTTGCAGAGAGCCAAGATCACACCACTGAACTCCAGCCTGGACGACAGAGTGATACTCCGCCTCAAAAAAAAGTGGCTTTTGTGACACTTCTGCAAAAAGGCTTATGCTTTTCCCTCCCCAGCACATTTTACATGGGAATGACTATATCATACCACTAAAATATAGATGTCATTGCAAGGGGTTATCACACTGAGTTCAATAAGCACCATCACTCCAGTGAGAGCAGAACATGAAGCCCAACACCACTTTTCTGCTAGGTGATCACACCACCTAAGTGATAGCTAGACGGAATCGCAGCCCAGAAATTTAAGTATTAGGACACAGGCAAACTGGGCACCTAGATGAACAGAGCACAGTAGTCATTCTCTCTTCTCTCGACCTATACGTAAAGAATTAAACCTACAAGGAATCATTCTTAAAATGCATTTGAAAGTGTTTTTGTAGCAGGATTAAAATCTAAGAAGGTAATGAAATGGTATTAGTATTAATATTCTATTCCTATCACGCTGAAATAATTTTTAAAACGTTTGGATAAGCAATCAACTAAAAAACAGATTTTAGAAAAGAATCATAAGTATAATTTTAAAAACCTGTGAAAGAAACCACTTAGCATTCCTCTTGCCTGGTATTTGTAAAAGATGTAGGAAAACGAAAAGGTAACAAATAATAACATTATATAAACAGCATTTTAAAAAATCAAAATAAGCAAGTTGATATCCAGTATGCACAATACCATGTAATTTAAAATGTATTTTATTGCATTAGAAACTACATGTGTTTTTCAACCTGAGGAAACTGATTTCCAAAAATTAAAAACAAGAAAGAAACTACACATATTAATAGAATTTAATTGGTTTCCTTTCTACTACAGAGATAAAATGTACCAAATTACACATTTGCTGTGGGAGGCGGTCAGAACATTAGAGTTACCACATGATGAAATCTACCCTTTAACATACTAAAATAGCAAACTATACTAACAGGACACACTAAATAAATGGTAACAGTTTCAGGAGATTATGAGCTTTTCAATGTTCTTCTCATTGTTAAGTAATTTGGAGGAATAGTAAAATTCAACACTAACGTAGTGTATTATTTACAAACATTAAGGTTTTATGAAAGGAGATTTTTTTTTTTTGAGATGGAGTCTCACTCTGCCGCCAGGCGGGAGTGCAGTGACGCGATCTTGGCTCACTGCAACCTCCGCCTCCTGGGTTCTGGTGATTCTCCCGCCTCAGCCTCCCGAGTAGCTGGGCCTACAGGCGCACGCCAACATGCCCAGCTCACTTTTGTGTTTTTTGTAGAGATGGGGTTTCAACCTTGTTGGCCACGACAGGATGGTCTCTATCTCTTTACCTGGTGATCCGCCCACCTCGGCCTCCCAAAGTGCTTGAGTCACTGTGCCCGGCCCAAAGGGAGATTTTTTATTATACAAATGAGGGCTTTTCTACTTCGTATCTTCTCAATGAGGCCTTTCTTGCTGTCCTAACTAAAATGGTAACACTTCTCCCAGGCTTTGTATTTCTCCATAGCACTTATCCCTGTGGAACCGGATATATTTTACATATTGATCTTGCTTACTGTCAGTCTTTCACTAGAATTATAACCTTCAAAGCAAAGACTATTGTTTTATTTATATCCGTAATTCTCAGCATCTATAATATATCTTGGCAGAGAGTAGGTCACATTTTACTGAATTGAACTCAATTTCAATAATTCTTGTCTTTATAGAAATGTATCCACTATACCTTAGTTTTCCAATTTATAGTCATAAAAATGTTCACACAAGAGAATACTTGTATTATCTTTTTAATCAGTTCAAAATGCTGAATGGATTTTAGAAAGATATTTTAGAGGTTAAAAGAATATCTCTAGAAATGTGACTGAAATTAAACTTGATTAAAGAATTTATTCTAAAGACCTCACTATACCTTTTCATATGTAATACATTTTCAATCTGGAAAATCCAGAAATATAAGAGAATGTTTGCTTTTTTGCTTGTTTCCCATTAGCTGCCTTACTGTTGAGCTCTCATTGCTTCTACTATTTTTCAGTCAATTGTCTTAGGTTTTCAGTTAATTATTTTTTGTCTTCCAGTAAAGCTATCTTTTTTTGGCTGATTCTTATTAACATAAAATATTTACATATCATAAATGTTCATTTATTTTTGAATTACTATCTGTGAAAACTTGATGGTATTAACGGCCCAGTTACTCCCTTCCTAAGTTACTCCCTTCCTAAACATACGACATTTAGGGTGTGACTTTCCAGCTTCTTCCATCAAAAGGTAGTGGCAACATAGTAATATTGAGTCTTCTAATCCATGAACATGCAATGTTCTTATTTATAACTTCCTTCATTTCTTCCAGTAATGTTTCATAGTTGTCAGTGTACTTCCTCTACTTCTGGTGTTAAATGTATTCCTAAATATTTAGTTATTTTTATGCTATCATGAATATAATTTTTGCTTAAAATTACTACAGGATAGGTCTCATGAAATCCTGAAACTTGGCAGTTTGTTTATTTGGAAAGCTAACATCACCATGTAAACAAGTGATGGCTACCCTGCTGGAGGATGAGACATGTAGCTTAATCCCCAGACATGAGAGACACAATCTTAGATCATCCATTGTTTAGACATGTAAGCAAGCTCAGCTCAGAGTAAGAGAATTACTCAACTTGCTCACTTTACCATTACCCATAATAAATGCTTACTATATTGTGTAACAAGTTTAGAAGCAGTATGTTATGCAAAACAGGATAACTGATACACTATCTGTGAATAACATGAAATACTAATGCTTGGTAAATAAATAGCTACATAGCTCATTTTAATCACTGAGCTAGATATATACTATCTGAAAACATGCTCAGGCTGGACATGGTAGCTCACACCCATAATCCTAGCTTTTGGGGAGTCTGAGGCAGGAGGATTGTTGAGCCCAGGAGTTCAAGAACAGACTGGGCAAAGTACTGAGACCCTGTCTCTACAAAAATAAATTTAAAAATTAGCCGGGCATGGTAGCACACACCTGAAGTCCCAGCTACTCCAGAGGCTGAGACAAGAAGATCACTTGAGCCCAGAAAGTTGAGACTGCAGCGAACTTTGATCGCACCACTGTGTGCAAGCCTGGGTGAGAGAGACCCCATCTCAAAAAAAAGAAAGAAAAGAAACACCTTCAAACAATATATCAAGGTGTAGTTCAAGAAATGATTCAAAAAATAATATTAAATTTGCAAAACTTTGTGATATATTTTTACTGAAAACTATTTGGTAAATGGAATAAACATGTTTGAACTTTAAAAATCAGAAGAGGTCAGTTATGGTATTTAACACCGGTAATTCCAGCACTTTAGTAGGCCAACAAGGATGGAGCCCGGGAATTTCAGACCAGCCTGGGCAACAGAGTGAGACCCCATCTCTACAAAAAAAATTTAAAAATTAGCCAGGTATGTTGGTATGTACCTGTAGTTCTAGCTACTCAGGAGACAGAGGCAAGATCACACTGATTTCAGCAGTGGCCTGTTTGGAGGGGCTGCTGTGAAGATGCTGGGTGCAGTGGGGGAGGTGTTGGCTGGGGCTGCATGGTCTGTGAACCTGTAGGAGCCAGGAACAAGTAGGGAGCCCCCCCTTCCTACCAGGTAGGTGGGGCTGGAGTCCCACACTCTGGGGCACAGCTACAGCCACACAGCTTCAGACCAAGATATCCCTATGCTCCTGGGGTCCCAGGAAGCCCCTTGTCCTTGCAGCTTTGCAAGTGCCTGTTCCCATGGCCTGGCCTCTGCCTGCTCCTAGTGTCCACTCTCTGGAGTGAAGCAAAGTTGTAGCTGAGCTATCACGACCCAGCTGGGTATGCACACACACACGGCAGCACTGACATGCCAGCCCCCAGCCACCTCAGCCCTTTCAGGACTTTGGGCACCAACAAGCATAGGAGGGAGGGTGACGAGCAGCTAAGGATGGTTCAGCATATGCCTGCAAGCATCCCGCAGCTCAAACAGCCTGGGCACCATGGATAACATGCTGATGGTGGCAGAAAGCAGACAGGCTCCTAGGCAGAATCAGGTAGGTCCCCAGTAAAGCCCCACCTTAAAGCCAGGTATGGCCTGAAGCCTGCGGCCAGGCTGTCACTTCCAGGTGAAGTCCCCTGCCAAGAGTGAGAACTTATGATGCTTTTTCCAGCCTGCCCATGGACTAAGCAGCATGTACTTCCTCCCTTGTGAGCCCATAAAAACCCTGGACCCAGCCAGGACTACCAGCTATGAGAAGGAGTTACCCACCTCAGGTCTCCTCAGCTCATCGTGACAAACTGCCTGTGGAAAGGAGCTACCCACTCCAGGTCTCATTTCTGCTGAGTGCTTGACATTCATCAGGACAATCTGCCTGCAGAAAAGAGCTACCCATTCCAGATCTCCTCTCCACTGAGAGCTGGAGACTCATTGGGACTAATCTGCCTTCAGAAAGGAGCTACCCACTAAGGGTCTCCTTTCTGCTGAGAGTTGGACACTAATCAGGATGACCTGTCTATGGAAAGAAGCTACCCACTCAGGTCTCCTGAGAGCTGTTGTCACTCACTGAAGCTCCTCTCGGCCTTGCTCACCCTCCAGTTGTCCATGTACCTCATTCTTCCTGGATGCAGGACAAGAACTTGGGACCTGCCAAATGGCAAGACTAAAAGAGCTATAACACAAACAGCTTGAAACATGCTCCCCCACTGCTTACCACATTGTGGGCAACCAAAAGGAGAGAAGAGTTAGTGCCCTTCAGGGACCCCAGACTCAGGGGGGCTCCCTGAACCAGGGCTGTGACAACCTGGTGGTTCCTGGTGTCTACATGCTTCCGGGTGCCATCACATTCCCCTCGTCCAGATGTGGGTGCCCACAATGAAAGTTGCTTGCAGTACATCTGATCAAGCCACATCTGTGCCAGTACCTACCACTGCCCATTCCACCAAAGCAGCTGATGTGCCTGGCTACGTGCAGTGGCCAGAACCCACACTCGCTCTACTCTGCATCTAGCTCACCCGTGGTAGGCATGGGATTTGGGCAAGTAGCACAAGCCAAGCACAGCCTGCCAAGCCAAGTGGATGGAACAAGTCCAGCGGGCACAAGTAGTACTCAGGTAAAAGGTGCCGCCTGCCACAGAGGTTTCCAGCTGGCGAAGCGACACCCCAAGTAGCCCGTGACAAACTTGAGCCCGTTAAGTAGAGGTTGCAGTGAGTCATGATCATGCCACTGCACTCCAGCCTGGGTCACAGAGCAAGACCTGTATAGCTTATCTTCACAGAATATGTCCCAAATTATGCCTCTCACCTTTTTAAAACAAGATAGGACATATTCTCACAAAGGAAACATTTATGTCAGAAAAATTAACAATGCCACTCTTCATAAGAATAACTATGTAGAATAAGTATGCTATAAGCCTTAAAAACGTATTGTATTAAAATACCTCAATGTGGCATTTTTGGCAAATGACTTTTTTTTTTTTTTTTTTTGAGACGGAGTCTCACTCTTGTCATCCAGGCTGGAGTGGAGTGCAGTGGCGCGATCTCGGCTCACTGCAGCCTCTGCCTCCCAGGTTCAAGTGATTCTCCTGCCTCAGTCTCCCGAGTAGCTGGGATTACAGGCATGTGCCACCACGCCTGGATAATTTTCATATTTTTAGTAGAGACAGGGTTTCACCATGTTCGCCAGGGTGGTCTGGAACTCCTGACCTCAGATGATCCACCAGCCTTGGCCTCCCAAAGTGTTGAGATTACAGGCATGGGCCACCGCACCTGGCCCACTCATTTATTTAAATAAATTAAGATACAAAGAAAATTATCCTTAAATAAACACCTTCAGAACACAGTTGTCTGAGCATTGAAAAGTGTTTACTATGGAAAACAATGATCCAAAACTTAAACATGAGTCATGTATTTTGATGTCTAATAACATATACCAAAAGCTCTGTTCAGATGTTCCCTGTAATATGTACCTTTAAGGCATAGTTTAAAAGACAAAAAACTTCTTAAAGTCATTTAAAAATAAATAATATTAAGTGATTAAAAATAAGGTATTAGATATAGAAAGGTAAACACAAAGACATTTATTAGCAAAGAAATAGGGAGAAATTAAAATAACCCTGCAATACTTTTGTATATGCAATTTACCAAGAAATGTTGAAAGAGAACAAAACAAATGTTGGCTCATTCTGGAGCTTCTTTGTCATCATTAATGTATTCAGGTTTTCACAGCTGAACTGCTATACTTTGAAAAGATTTTCATGAAAGGAAACTCATATTCAATGTTTAAACAAAGCTGTCAGGTTACAAAGATTAAAATTCGTTTGAGTGTCCAGAAAATCTTTTCTTAAAAAATAAAAATGAAAACTAAGTTGGTCTTTATTTGCAAACAAAATAAAGGAAGCTTTTGTTTACCAGTGTGTATTTATTTTTGGAGCAAATACAGAGAAAGAACAATTTTAAAGCAAAAGACAAACAATCTTATATGGCTATTTTTTCATTACTAGTTCAGTTTCTCAAATTGATACAAATGATCTCCTTCTGTTTCTGTCTGTCTGCTTACCTTGTCAGTACAACTAATTGTCAGGATTGGGGAGATCTCCTATATCTAAACAGAAGATGTGCAGTTTGTAACCTGCTTAATTCGCCTTATGTGCTATATGCCCTCAGTATGGTTTTCATTAAAGTCTCAGCTGTTTTGTTTGTATCAGCGGCAGCCTAAACACAGGCTTCTTTTTCTTTGTTAAAAGGCCAGATTGTGCATAAATACACACCTAATCTATGTGAATGCGTGTATATGTGTGTTTAAATGGCAAAAAATTACCATGCATGTAAATACTTAGAGTTTCCATCACTTGCTCTCACACCTGAACTTCAACCCTTGCCTAGATGTTAGTAAGAACGGCACCTCTTAGGCTTTGCAGAGAACTTTAAAATCACAATCATCTCTTAAATTAGATAAACTATACAAGAACTGCAAGCTGTTATAAATGAATTATATGGAATGCCATTAAAAATCATTCTTAAACCACCCCTAACCCACCCCATACTTCCTCCCCTAAAAAAGTTTCTAGTAGACTCTAAATTTCTATTCCAAATTGCTTCCACAAATTTCAACAGAAGGTCTAAATGAAACCTATTTATATTTGCCTTGGCAATAGCAAATGGCTCAAATCAATTCCTTTCTAGGGGTGTGCTTGAGAAGAAAACTCAAAACTTTACATTTAAATGGTCAATCCATAACCAAAATTTCTACTCAGCTTTGCTCTATGTTTAAGCAGACTATACTATTACACTAAGTTTTTAAATGTACCATATAAATAAATCTTATTGATGTGTATGTAAATAATTACAAAACTCACATATGAATTATATATTATTAAAAGTGTTCACATTTATCAAATTAATCAGACTCTCAAATCATTAAAAGAAGAAGGTATAGAAATGTGTTAGATATTTACTGCATTTTTGGGTGAAATTTAACAAGATAAAAGATTTGTTAATAAGTTACTTGTGATGTTAATTTTAACACACAATTAATTAAATGTACATAAAGGACTATTAAAGTAGTACGCCTGACAGCTGTAAAAAATAATTTAACCGCCAGGTGCGGTGGCTCACGCCTGTAATCCCAGCACTTTGGGAGGCCAAGGCGGGTGGATCACAAGGTCAGGAGATCGAGACCATCCTGGCTACTAATACAGTGAAACCCCGTCTCTACCAAAAATACAAAAAATTAGCCGGGCGTGGTGGCGGGCGCCTATAGTCCCAGCTACTCGGAAGGCTGAGGCAGGAGAATGGCGTGAACCAGGGAGGCAGAGCTTGCAGTGAGCTGACATCGTGCCACTGCACTCCAGCCTGGGCAACAGACCGAGACTCTGCCTCAAAAAAAAAACAAAAAGCCCTCCAAAAAAATAATAATAATAATTTAACCTTTGAAAGAGTAAAAAATAGATGCTGTCTATTGAACAGTTTGGCCCATACCTTATTTAGTTCTTAAAAGTAGCTATTAAATACAGCAGCCCGGACATGATAACTTTAGGAAAACAATCAAAATTTTATATTCAAAAAATTCTCTCAAAACCATTAGACAACTGGAGAAAGTGGCTTCATTCGGTAAAGATATTACCTATACCACTACTCACTGGATATTAAGTATCAAAAGAACCAGAACCAAGGATCTCCTTTTCACTCCTAATGTTAATTTGTGAATCATTCACAGTTTATCCTTAAAGACAGGAACAGAAAATGAAGTTCAATATTATTTCAACATAAAATGATGAGCAATAGAGTACTATTTTCAATATGAAACCTGTCACACTCCTGATGTCATAATTAAAACAAACTTAATCAAAAGGCCTATTAAGAGGTAACAAAACTTAACAGTTTACCATGGTGTGGGTAGAACTAAAACGTCAGGAACAAATTAATCAGAAACTCAGTAATTGATAGGTCTCCCGCCCCAGGTTTGGGTTAACAACCATCATTACTCCAAGCACCCTGAGGTGACTTTTAAAGATAACAGGTAACACCAGGTGTGTGTGTGTGTGTGTGTGTGTGTGTGCGTGCGCGCGCGTGCATGTGTGTACTCCCCCAACTCAGGTTCAAGAGAGCCTCTCATCTCAGCCTCCCAAGTATGCCACTATGCTTGGCTAATTTTTTAAATTATTTGTAGAGATAGGGTCTTCCCTGTATTGCCCAGGCTGGTCTTCCACTCTGGGCTCAAGTGATCCTCCTGCCTCAGCTTCCCAAAATAGTAGGATTACAGGCATGAGCCACTAGGCCCGGCCTTAAAACCAAGTATATATGCTACCATAGACTTCCTTTCCTTAAGATGAATTTACAGGATACAAGACAGAATCTCTGTACTTACTTGATGAGAGACGAGAGCGGAAAATGAGGAACCCACATTCACTCTACTTGAACTGTCTTAATAAAATAAAAAAGAATAATATATTCAATGATTTACTTTTGCAAGGTAACTCTGGCAACACTATTATTTAATAGAGATATGATAAACATAAGATATGAAAACTATATTAGAGAATATAAAATCAACACTGAGCAATTTTGAAGTATGATACTATTATGCATACGACCTTCTAATAATGAAAAAAGAGAAAAATGACATTTAGGATTTACCTAAATGCTTCTGGTACCGAAATAAGGAATGAGTTTATTTTTTAAAGGAATTGTGAGGTTTGTGATTCTTCTGTTCATATGCCTGAAAACATTATTAGTTTTTGTGCTGTCTCTCTATATTCAATTATTTTTAAAGATAGAATTTTTTTAGTGAAATTTTAAGTCTCTTCACAGTACATGAGTAGCAGTGACACCAACAATGTCAGAGCATGGAACTCCCGGGTTCTGCACCCCCCTCCTCCAAAAGCAACAAATAAGCTGGCAAAAACTCTTAGAATTAACTTTTGCATATCTCTGAAATCTAGTCAAAACTTAAACAGAGGAAAGATTAATAAAGACAGAAGCTGCTGCACTGAGACAACAATAACAGCACACTGTAGCATTTTAAATAGCCCACCTAGCATCTTCACCCTCTAGATCTACTGCAGCAGTAAAGTAGCAGCTTGTATTCCCAGTGTCAGAGGGAGCTATGCAAACTTTATAATGAAGAACTGTGGTTAAATGTTTCAGCCTTTCTGGCAGCTCCCTAAAGGACGAGGGCAAGTGTTTGCCTTTGTTTTGCCCAACTCATGGGTAGCTTCTCTAGCGGTGGTTTTTCAGTATAGTCTATTTAAAGAAAATATTAGAAAACAGCATATCCTAGTACTCTCTGTCACATTCCCACTACAGATATCATTTCAATAACATAGTGATAGTTATTCTACAATGGTGGTCAACAAACTAGAGCCCATTGGACAAACTGGCTAGCCTCTTCTTTAAGTAAATAACGTTTTCTTGGAACACATCTACACCAATTTGTTTATTTATTGTCTCAGGTTCCTTTCCACTATTATTAACATCTTGCATTTAGTATGGTGCATATTTTACATGAATGTGCCAGTGGTAATACATTATTATTAAACTCCATAGTTTTACATTAAGCTTCAGTCTTTGTGCTATCCATTTTATAGGCTTTGACAATTTACAATGACATGTGTCCACATTCCAGTACCATGCAGAATAGGTTCACTGCCCTAAAGATCTTCTGTGCTCCACCTATTCATTCTTTCCTCTGTTTCCTCAGCCCCTTGGCAACCACTGATGTTTTTTACTGTCTCCTGAGTTTTTCCTTTTCCAGAATGTCATATAGTTGGAATAATGTATGTAGACTTTTCAGATTAGTGTCTTTTACTTAGCAGTATGTGCTTTTAAGGTTCCTCAGTGTCTTTTTGTGGTTTGATAACTTATTTTTATCACTGAAGAATTACATTGCATACATGTACCAGAGTTTGTTAATTCATTATCTGTTGAAGGATATCTTGGTTGCTTCCAAGTTTTGGCAATTATAAATAAAGCTGCTATAAACATTTGTGTGCAGATCTCTGTATAGATATAAGTTTTCAACACACTTGGGTAAATACCAAGGAGCAAAACTGCTGGGTCATATGGTAGGAGTATGTACAATTTTGTAAGAAACTGCTAAAAGGTATTCCAAAGTGCTTGTAACATTTTGCATTCCCACCAGCAATAAATAAGAATTTTTGTTGCTCCACATTCTTATCTGCATTTTATGTTGTCATTGCTTAGGATCTTAATCCTGCAAATAGGTATACAGTGGTATCTTGGTGTTATTTTAATTTGCAATTCCCTGATAACATCTGATGTTGAGTATCTTTACCTATGCTTATCCTGCCATATGTATATCCGGTCTGTGGCCTGTTAGGAACCAGGCTACACAATAGGAAGTGAGTGGTGGGCGAGCACCCATTACCACCTGAGCTCTGCCTTCCATCAGATCCAATGTGGCATTAGATTCTCATAGGAGCACAAACTCCATTGTGAACTGCACATTTGAGGGATCTAGGATGTATGCTCTGTATGAAAATCTAATGCCTGATGATCTGATGTGGAACAGTTTCATCCCAAAACCATCCCCCACCCCACTCTGGTCCATGCAAAAAATTGTCTTCCATAAAGCCAGCCCCTGGTGCCAAAAACGCTGGGGACTGCTGGGTTAAGCAATCAACAAATGAATCATTTTAAAATTAAAGATAAAATCTAGACACTGAGTGCAATGAGTATCAAATAAGGGTCAAATAAGAATGTTTGCTGTAGTATATGTAACAACTAAGCAACTAGTAAGTTTGCCTATGTGAAACTCACAATGCTATTTTTAAAATTACCTAAACTGATTTTCTATTACTATTAGGTAGATTGTTCCTCAGTAAATCATTTTATCCCTGACTGATCTCATCTATGAATAATCTGGTAGACTGATCTCAGATTTTAAATAAACAATGCAATTCAGTAAAGGATTGTTGCATAAATACTTAGAAGTGTTGAAAAACTAAATACACTCCTATGAACCTCTTTCCTTGAAATCTGAGTATTCATCAATTTTCTTGCATTTCTGTTTTGCTCTCACTACCCCCCAAGCCTCCACATGTGTGTGTCATTCTCCTCCCCGTGTCCATGTGTTCTCATTGTCCAACTCCCACTGATAAGAACATCTGCTGTTTGGTTTTCTGTTCCTGCATTAGTTTGCTAAGGATAATGGCTCACCTCAACCTCTGTGTCTGGGGTTCGAGAATGTTCCATCTATGTTACTGCAAAGGACATGATGGTGTTCCCTTTTTATGGCTACACAGTATTCGATGGTGAATATGTACCACATTTTCTTTATCAAGTCTATCACTAATGGGCATCTGGGTTGATTCCACTTCTTTGCTATTGTGAATAGTGCTGCAATGAACATATGTGTGCATGTATCTTTGTAAGAGAATGATTTATATTCCTTCAGGTATACACCCAGTAATGGGATTCCCGGATCAAATGGTATTTCTGCCTTTAGGTCTTTGAGGACATAGTCTTCCACAATGGTGGAACTAATTTACATTCCCACCAACAGTGTAAAACCATTCCTATTTCTCCACAGCCTCATCAGCATCTGTTGTTTCTTGGCTTCTTAATAATCACCATTCTTACTGGCATGAGATGGTATCTCACTGTGGATTTATTTGCATTTCTCTAATGATCAGTGATGCTGAGCTTTTTTTCGTAAGTCTTTTTGGCCACATGTATGTCTTCTATTGAGAAGTGTCTGTTCATGTCCTTTCCCCACTGTTTAGTGGGGTTTTTTCTTGTAAATTTGTGTAAGCTCCTTATAGACTCTAGATTTTAGACCTCTGTCAGATGGAGATATTGCAAAAATTGTCTCCCATACTGTAGGTTGTCTGTTCGTGCTGATGATAGTTTCTTTTGCTGTGCAGAAGATCTTTAGTTTAATTAGATCCCATTTGTCAATTTTTGCTTTTGTTGCAATTGCTTTTGGGGATTTCATCATAAAATCTTTGCCCATGCCTATGTTCTGAATGCTGTTACCTAGATTTTCTTCCAGAGTTTTCATAGTTTCAGTTTAAGTCTTTAATCCATCTCAAGTTAATTTTTGTATAAGATGTAAGGAAGGGGTCCAGTTTCAATTTTCTGCAAATGCCTAGCCAGTTATCCCAGCACCATTTATTAAACAGGGAATCCTCTCCCCATTTTTTTTTCCCCCAAAAATCACGTTTGTAGTTGTGCAGTCTTATGTCTGAGTTCTCTATTCTGTTCCGTTGGTCTATGTATCTGGTTTTGTACCAGTACTATGCTGTTTTGGTTACTGTAGCTTTGTAATATAGTTTGAAGTCAGGTAGCATGATGCCTCTAGCACTGTTCTTTTTGCTTAGGATTGTCTTACATATTTAGGCTTTTTGGTTCCAAACGAATTTTAAAAGTTTTTTCTAATATTGTGAAGAATGTCAGTGGTAATTTAATGGTGATAACATTAGATCTATAAATTACTTTCAGCAGTATGGATATTTTCATGATACTGTTTCTTCCTATCCATGAGCATGAGATGTTTTTCCATTTATTTGTGTCCTCTCTGATTTCCTTGAGCAGTAGTTTGTAGTTCTCTTTGAAGAGGTCCCTCACTTCCCCTGTTAGCTGTATTCCTATTTTATTATCTTGTTAGCAATTGTGAATGGGAATTCATTCATGATTTGGCTCTCTGCTTGTCAGTTGTTAATATATAAAAATGCTTGTAATTTTTGCACACTGGTTTTGTATCTGGAGAATTTGCTGAAGTCAGTTACCAGTTTAAAAAGCTTTTGGGCTGAGATGATGGGGTTTTCTAGATATAGGATTGTGTATATCTGCATACAAAGATAGTTTGACTTCCTCTCTTCATATTTGAATACCCATTCTTTTTTTCTGTTGCCTGACTGCTCTGGCCAAAACTTCCAATACTATGTTGAATAGGAGTGGTCAAAGAGGACATTCTTATCTTGTGCTGGTTTTCAAAGGGAATGTTTCCAGCTTTTGCCCATTCCGTATGATATTGGCAGTAGGTGTGTCATAAATGGCTCTTATTATTTTGAAGTATGTTCCTTCAATGTCTAGTTTATTGAGAGTTTTTAACATGAAGGGATGTTCAATTTTATTGAAGGCCTTTCTGCATCTATTAAGATAATCATATGGTTTTGTCTTTAGTTCTGTTTATGTGATGGATTACATTTATTGACTTTCATATGCTGAACCAGCCTTGCATCCTGGGGATGAGGCCGACTTGATAATGGTGGATAAGCTTTTTGATGTGCTGGCGGTTTGCCAGTATTTTACTGAAGATTTCTGCATCGATGTTCATCAGGGATGTTGCCTTAATTTTTCTGTTTTTGTTTTATCTCTGCTAGGTTTCGGTATCAGGATGATGTTGGCTTCATAAAATGAGTTAGGGAGGATTACTCCTCTTCAACTGTTTGGAATAGTTTCAGAAGAAATGGTACCAGCTTCTCTTTGTACCTCTGGTAGAATTTGGCCGGAAAGAATTTGGTCCTGGGCTTTTTTTGGTTGGCAGCCTATTTACTACTGCCTCAATTTCAGAACTTGTTATGGGTTTATTCAGGGATTCCAGTTCTTCCTGGTTCAGTCATGGGAGGGTACATGTGTACAGGAATGTATCCATTTCTTCTAGATTTTCTGGTTTATTTGCATAGAGTTGTTCACAGTATTCTCTGATGGTTGTCTGTGTTTCTGTGGGGTCAGTGGTCATATCCCCTTTATCATCTTTTATTGTCTCTGTTTGCTATTAGTCTAGCTAGCAGTCTATTTATTTTATTAATTTTTTCAAAAAATCAGGTCCTGGATTCACTGATTTTGGGGAAGGGTTTTTTGTGTCTCTATCTCCTTCAGTTCTACTCTGATCTTGGTTATTGCTTGCATTCTGGTAGCTTTGGGTATGTTTACTGTTGGTTCTCTAGTTGTTTTAGTTGTGATGTTAGGATGTTGATTTAAGATCTTTCTAGTTTTTTGTTAAGGGCATTAGTGTTATAAATTTCCTTTCTTTTTTTCTTTTTTTTGGAGACAGAGTCTTGCTCTGTCACCCAGGCTGGAGTGCAGTGGCATAAATCTTGGCTCACTGCAACCTCCATGTCCGGGGTTCAAGTGAATCTCCTGCCTCAGCCTAGCGAGTAGCTGGGACTACCGGTATGTGCCACCAGGTCTGGTTAATTTTTGTATTTTTTAGTAGAGACAGGGTTTTATCATTTTGGCCAGGCTGGTCTTGATCTCCTGACCTCAAGTGATCTGCCCACCTTGGCCTCCCGAAGTGCTGGGATTAAAGGCATGAGCCACCGTACCCGGCCATAAACTTCCGTCTTAACACTGCTTCAGCTGCGTCCCAGAGATGCTGGTACACTGTCTCTTTGTTCTCATTAGTTTAAAAGAACTTCTTGATTTCTGAACTGCATTATTTACTCAAGAATCATTCAGAAGCACCGATGGGTCTTGGCTCTTTATTCAACTTGCCATTTTGTGTCTTTTAATTGGGCATTTAGCCCATTTACATTTAAGGTTAATATTGTTATGCATGAATTTGATCCTGTCATCATGATGCTTGCTGGTTATTTTGCAGACTTGATATAGTTGCTTCACAGTGTCATTGGTCTGTGTGCTTCAGTGTGTTTTTGTAGTGGCTGGTAATGGTTTTTCCTTTTCATATTTAGTGCTTCCTTCAGGAGATCTTGCAAGGCAAGTCTAGTGGATGAATTCCCTCAGTATTTGCTTGTCTGAAAAGGATCTAATTTCTCCTTTGCTTATGAAGCTTAGTTTGGCCAGATGTGAAATTCTGGGTTGGAAATTCTTTTTTTTTTTTTTAAGATGTTGAATATTGGTCTCCAATCTCTTCCAGCTTGTAGGATTTCCATTGAGAAGTCCTCTCTTAGTCTGATGGGTTTCCCTTTGTAGGTGACCTGACCTTTCTCTCTGGCAGCCCTTAACATTTTTTCCTTCATTTTGACCTTGGAGAATCTGATGATTATGTCTTGGGGTTGATCTTCCCATGAAATATCTTTTATTTCCTGAATTTGAATGTTGGCATGTCTTGCTAGGTTGGGGAAGTTCTCCTGGATGATATCCCTGAAGTGTGTTTTCCAACTAGGTTCCACTCTCTCCATCTCTTTCAGGTACCCCGGTCAGTTGTAGATTTGGTCTTTTTACATAATCCCACAGTTCTCAGAGGTTTTGTTCATTCCTTACCATTCTTTTTTCTCTAATTTTGTCTGCATGCCTTCTTTCAGCAAGATGGTCTTCAAAGTCTGCTATCCTTTCTTCCGCTTGGTGGATAAGGCTACTGATACTTGTGTAGCTTCCCAAAGTTCTCGCGCTGCATTTTTTGGCTCCATCAGGTCATTTATGTCCCTCTCTAAACTGGTTATATTGGTTAACACCTCCTGTACTATTTTATCGTAGTTCTTAGCTTCTTTGCGTTGGGTTAGAACATACTCCTTTGGCTCAGCGAAGTTCACTGTTACCTATCTTCTGAAGCCTATTTCTGTCAGTTCACCCATCTCAGCCTCAGCCCAGTTCTGTGTTCTTGCTGGAGAGGTACTGTTGGAAAAGAGGCACTCTGACTTTTTGAGTTTTCAGCATTTTTGCATTTATTTTTTCTCATCTTTGTGGGTTTATCTACCTTCAATCTTGAGGCTGCTGATCTTTGGATAAGGTTTTTTGCTGATATTGTTGTTGATGCTTTCTGTTTTTCTTTTAACAGGCAGGCCGTTCTCCCATAGTGGCTGCTGCGCTTTGCTTGGGGTCTACTTGAGACCCTATTTTCCTGGGTCACCCCACAATCCAGCACCTGTAGGCATCACCAGTGGAGACTGCAGAACAGCAAAGATGGGCTGCTCCTTCCTCTGGGAGCTCCGTCCCAAAGGCACACTGACCTGATGCCAGCTGCAACATTCCTGTATGCAGTGTCTGGTGACTTCGGTTGGAAGGTGTCACCCAATCAGGAGGCCCGGAATAAGGAATCTGCTTAAAGAAGCAGTCTGGCTGCCCCTTGGTGGAGTGGGTGCACTGTGCTGGGGGGAATCATCCTCATCTGGACTGCCCCAAACTCCTCAGAGCCAGCAGGCAGGAAATACTAAGTCTGCAGATCTGCAGAGACCACAGCTGCCCCTCCCGCCAGGGGCTCAGTCACAGGGAGATCAGAGTTCTGTCTGTAAGCCCCTGGCTGGAGTTGCTGAAATTCCCACAGGGTGGCTCCGCCTGGGGAAGCAGTCTGGCCATGATCTACTACAGCCGCTGTGCTGTGCTGTGAGGAATTCCTCCTGGTCCAAACTACCCAGTCTCCCTGGCACCAGCCGGGGAAAACCACTGATTGGAGCTGCAGTGATGGCAAGCTGCCCCTCCCCCGGAAACTCAATCATCTTAGGCAGTCTCCAGTCTGCTGCCAGCCACCATGAGTCTGCACAGCTCCGTGCTCGGGACCCAAGACTCTGGTGGCCTGGGCTCATGAGGAGATACCCTAATCCCTGGGTTGCACGGATCCATGAAAAACACAAGATTTCCCAGGCAGGACAGTGCAATTACTCACCGCCTCCCTTGGCTGGGAATGGGAGCTCCCCTTGCCCCGTGCGGCTCCCGCGTGGCCCGCTGCTCCACTATGCTTTTTCCTCACTCTCCATGGGTCACGCCAACGGCCTAGTCAGTCCCAATGAGGGAACCTGGATACCTCAGTGGAAAATTCAGGATTTACCCGCCAGTTTTGTTCTCCTCCATAGGAGCCACAGAAGGAGGCTGCTTCTAATCAGCCATCTTGGCCCTACTCTGCAGTTTCCTGCATTTTATACTTAAATATTTATTGCCTAATTACACTTCCTCCTGCTTCCTTTTTTATTTGTATTTTATGAACTTTTGTCATTAATCAAAGGACTAAAAAGGAAAAAAGATGAAAGTAACAGAAACTTAAATCAATCAAATTAGGCAAATGGATTATCACACTAATTTTTTAAATTAGAGTACTGAATTCTCTGGATTGCTTTTATCTCCTTTCCACATTAAGTTGCCACTTGATAACATGATAGTAAATCTTGCTTTTGTGTTTACAGAGAACAGCAGATCTTATTAATTATGACTTGGTTGACAGCTCATCACCTTCTGCTTACTCTACATATAAAGAAATATAAATATAACAATTTATTCTTCCTATGGTCTAGTGACGTCAACAGAGTAGGCCAGATAGAAGAAGTAACCACAGGAGTGGAAAAGCTTGCTCACCATCTCCTTCTGCAGAGCTTTTTCATAGGCTATTAAAGTAAATTCTTAGGTCAGAAATACCTATATTAAAACAAAAGCCCATTTGAGAATTATAACTTTTTGTTTCCCACCTTTTTAAAATTCTGCACCATGACGTTCCTCTCCATAAGGGTGATAACTTAGGAATGACCTACTTTATGATGTTCAGAAATTGAATTATTATTGCAGTATTACAACTAAACTCTATTAAAAATTTCCAGGATGTATGTTCCCCTTCTTAACTACCATTAAAAGTTTTCAATACTATTTAGGCAATAGTGCTTACCTTTCCATGTACTGGAGAATGTTTTAGTTACATTCCTGCAAACTTTGCTTTTTGACTTTCTACTTTCTCCTCCATCACTTTACAGCTAACCACAAAATCACTCAGTCCATTAAGTTTCCTTCTTTCTTTTTTAAGGAGCCAAGAATGCATTATTACATTTTTCTATGTGAAGTATGCTATTAAATAATAGCTTGTACACTAATTAAAGCAAATGAAATTGTGAGAACACATTGACATTGTTAAAGTAAATTACTCAATTTGTTAATAGTTTCATTCCAAGTGACCCTAATGGTATTAATTGTGATACCAGCAAATTAAATTGAAGAGCATTAAACACATTGTTCTAATATGTCCTAGAGGAACAAATTCTCTATTACATCAGTGAGGGAAAATAATGATTACATGCTCCCCACACAAATAAAACTCATAGATGTACACACATACATACATGCATACATGCGTGTGTGTACATACACACACACACACACACACACACACAAATGGGTCAACAGAAAAGGTTTCAATAGGCTGTATATACTATTAGTATATACTGGTAGCATGACATAAAATGGACCACATAGAAAGAACTGAGCTTTAGAGAAATGGAAAAATTTAGGGCATCCTGTTATTCCAGATTAAGCTGGAATTACTTCACCATTAAATTGTTAAAACGTTGAGAATGGGGAAACAAACCAACTGGTGTGGAGGACTGCAACATGAAAAAAATGTTAAAAATACTACAACTCTCAGTAAATCAGGCATCACTTATTAAATGCCTATCACCAAGTCAAAAGGAAATATATTTTAAAATAGCTATCATTCCTATCCTTGAATTATAATTCTGAGTCTTTAGAATATAACCTGCACTCTTCAGCCTGGCTTACAAAAACCTTCTACCTGGCCCTTGTCTACTACCCCCATCCTGTGTCATTTCCCTGTCACCCATGGTAGCCCAACCATAGTGATCTTCTTCAATTCCCTATATATGACAAGCCTACTGCTTTTATGAGCTCTGTTTAGGCAGATGTCTCTTTCTCTCTCTCTCTCACTCTTTCTCTCTCTCTGTCTCTCTCACACACACGCACACACACACACTCCATCCTTGTATATCTGCATATCTGGCTCCTTCTTGTTTGTCAACATTTAGCCAAAATATCACCTTCTCAGAGAGATCTCCTCTGACAATCTAAAGTACTCACCTTGTCACTCACTGTAATATCACCCTATTTTAATTCTTTGCATAGTATTTTTTCTTTCTCTCATTTTCTTATTTCTGTACTTACTTTTCAATTTGTCTGCCCACCTCGTGTTAAAATATGAATTCCATAAGAGAAAGAAAGCGGTCTACTTGTTCAATATTCTATTCCCAGATACTGGATGCTCAACAAATATGTTTGCATAAATGAATGAACATCAGGTCTTTGGGTGGCAGCCCTTACTCTGTATGATAAAATATATGTGCCTCTATGATTCAGTTATTACTACTGAAATTTCATAATCATCATGTCAACCTTTCTGATTAAAAATCTATCACTTCAATAAAACAAATCTATTCACAAGTCTAATTAAGGACAAAAACTGATGTAGTGTTCTATGCTTGGCTAAATCAGTCCTATTCCATTCAAATTTTCACTAAATACCAATGCTAGAAAGTCAATTATTATTTAAGTTTTTCTACATTTGGAAGAAGAAAGAACAGGAGAAGGAAAGTAGGAGAATTATTTAAGTACACATATTGCCATGATATAAAAGATTATTTGGCTCACATATTGCCTCATCTCTGACTTGAGTGAGTAAAGGTAACTTCTCATTATCTGTTGATAAATCAAAGCTAGTTGAGATTTTTTTTCCCTGACTAAAATTAAAAGTATTTGTAAGTTCAGGAAAAACAAAACAGTCACTGTAATTTATAGGAATACAAAAATTATCAAGTGGTAGAATATCAGATCATTTCCAAGGAAGTAAGTAAATTATATTCTAAATACTGGAGATGTAAAAGAAAATATCCACTTAAAGTAAATAACTTGACATAATATAATTTTTATGATTTATCATTTTCTTAATTTCTTCCATTTAAAACACTCAAATTTTCCTAAAATGTAAAAACAGCTTGAAGCTAGCATAATATTCCAGCCCTTGTGTTTTCCTATATACTTCATATGGGATTCTTTCTCAGGAAATTCAAGGAGTTACCCAAACTCCAGAATAAAATACTAGTATTGTATGAAAAAAAAAAGATTCCAAGTTTCAAAACAACTATTTGATTAACAAGGAAGCCCTCATTCCAGCAAAAGTATACCGTGATGGTGAACTAATTTATTTTCAATTCTCATAGAATGCCAAGTTAAGAACAAAAAATACGTGAGCTTAATGACATATTGATAGGGCAAAGTGTATTATCAAAGCTTTTGGTGAGATGTCTTTAAGAACAGAACAATGTCAAAGAATCATTGTGGAAAGCTTAGGTGGAAACACTAAAAACTCAAAAACAGACAATTACTGAAGTAATAAAAATACCACAATAAAACATCTCTTTTTATCAAAAATGAGACATATAATGTATAATCTGCTACAGTACACTAAAGTAATGTAATGTAACGTAGGCTCTGCACATTTAAATTGACTACTGTGCTCGCTATTCAAAAAGACTGTTGTAATACATAATAATTTTTTAAACCTCCTAAAGAGAAACACACACAATGGGCCTAACTTAGGTCTACAAGAAAAATTACAAATATCTACATGTAACAGTAAAATATTTTTTTTAAAAACTCAAATACATTTAAAGAGAATTTTACCAAAATATATCAGCTATATTTTTAAAAATTGGCTGTTTTATTATATTGGTGACTGTTATATAGCAAAGTAAGGGGATAATTTTAAGACATGAACTGGAGATAAATAGCTCTTTGGGAACCTCTACTTTGATTAGGGGGTGGTGGGGGAGGGCACTGATATAAAAGAGTGATAAAGGAAGTCCTTGAGTGAGTTCCCAGAGTAAAGTTAAATTTTTTTCTTGCATTCCTCTTATCCTCCCTTGGATATTCAAGTCTTCCCTCTAATTGAGTGATCTCAAAGAAAGAAAGCTTGTAATCTTAAAGAACAGTAGTTGCAGTAGATAGTTTTTTAAAATGGCTAATGCTATGAAAGAAGTTAACAGAAGCACTGGGGAGGGAGAGAATTATACTTGTAAGGACCTAGTTATTCATTTTGCTACCAAGCCATGAAGGAGAAATCTATTTCAATGCATAAATCAATAAAATGGAGCTTTAACATGTGAGAAGTCAAGTGATAGCTGATATACTTTCCTAAGCCATGTGGGCTGAAAGCTGGGTTATTTCATCATTTTAAAATTCCAGGTAGGGCATTGTGGCTCACATCTGTAATCTCAGCACTTTGGGAGGCCCAGGTGGACGGATCACTTGAGACTGGCCTGGGCAGCATGGAGAGACCCCATCTCTATAAAAAAAATACAAAAATTCGCCAGGCGTGGTGACGCATTCTTCCAGTCCCAGCTATTCCAAAGGCTGGGGTGGGAGGACCCTGCCAGGTCAAGACTGCAGTGAGCCATGATTGTACCACTGCCTGTATGAAAGAGTGAGACTCTGTCTCAAAAAAAAAAAAATCTAAACCCTTACTCTACTGTATTTTTTGGCCCCATTAATGTATCAACAAAAAGCAACCAACATAATTCTTTGATAAAAGCTCCATTACAGACCATTTTACTTCAATGTTTGTTTCGTATGTTAGCTTTTAAGATAATATTCTAAATTGCCAATGTCTGCTCTAGTTGTGCCAAGACCAATCAACCAAAACTACCATCACACAACCTCCCATGTCTGGGGGTCCAGGATACTAGAAAGAATGGTGGAGAATATATCTTAAGATATGGATATCCTTTTGCAGACCAAATTGCCTAAAGGGGTAGTGGATAAGGGCTATTGCAAGACTACTGTTTCCCTGTCTGGTCAGTAGTGAGGTTTCGTTGCTCCTAGGACACTAGGAAATGAATACCATCAAGGTATTTGCAAGGTGGTTCAATGACTCTTCACACAAATCCAACTCTAAAGTAACTGTAAAGCAGCCTATCTCCCCTCAAGCAAATAAAGAGAATTGCTACATCAATGGAAGATTTTGAATAAAACTGAAAAGTAGATCTAATTCGTAAGATATGGACAACTCAATGAAAAAAACATCATTAGTAAGACCAGAGAGGATTTTTTTTTTCAAATTTTAAGGATCTAGATTTTACCAGCAGTAAGGTTCTCAACACACTGTAAGAACATAAATACAAAAACCACACATACAATCACCCAAATCTAACATTAAAGAGTAAGAATATTCTTCACCATCTAAATATTCATCATTGATATTTAATCACTATCTTTTTAATGTGAATTTGGAATCAGATTTTTGAGTTCACTTCCTTTGCCTCCATCCACTCAATTGAGTTAGTGGTTTCTTGAAAATGACTTAATCCCTAATAGATAATCAATAGTCTTCCAATCACCAAATCATGTATTTCTTCCTTTTATACTCTCTTTAACCTACACAACGCTTGAAAAACTGCTCACTTTGAACTTTCTGGAAGCTCTCATATCTGTAGCTTCTATAATTTTGGCACTGTGACTTCCCCCTACTTTGATTATTCCTCCAGTAAGTACTATTAAAATACTTGCTCTCTCCAATTTCTAATCATGGGGACTTTCTACAAATCAATCCTTAGCTCTCTCCTTCCTCTTTCCTTTGATTTCTTATTTGTCTCATACCTTGAATTGGCATTTCTGGAGGATGACTCACAGAGATCTCTAACTCATGGTCTTTCAAAATTAAGTCTCTTACATCCAACTTCTTTTTGAGCAGTTTAATTTAGTGGAACTAGGCTTGGCATGTTCTTTGCTCTCAGATGTCACTTTGTCCAACTGTCATACCACTTGAAAAATCTGTTCTTAAAGAGACATTTTAAAAATCCATGCTTTTTTTTGTCCTTGTTACTGCATTCAAAAACTTCCAGGTCACTCTCCTGTTTATTTAACAATCTATCCTGAATAAAGCTACCAGTTTCTTTGATGACCTTACAGTCTAACTTACAGTTTTTCATTTATCCAAACTGCATTTTCCTTGGTATCTAGGGAGAATTTTTTATTAGACACGTCAAACCAAGCCACATCCAAATCATTATATATCCAAATTATTACATAGAAATAATGGAGCACTGAGCTGCTTTATTGGCTACTACCACACAGTTTCACCAAATTAATGCATTTATCAAACACATAAGAATTATTAAGAGATGTGATAAAAGACCATGTTACTATTTTCTTTGGAATTTAGAACATATATTAGATAGGCACATTTAATATAAAATACACAACATTTTAGATTATTAGGTATCACTGTGAAAAGTTTGCCACCACCCTCACCATCCCTGTTACTCTTAGACATCAAGCAGAATTTTGGCCCTACTGCTCCCACATTCTCTGCAGGACTTCCATAACCACACTACTCTTCCTTCTCCCTTGACTCCATCCCTTCTAAAATTTTCTACCCTGCCCTCTGCAAACCACCTTCCATGATAGCAAATTTCCTTATATTCTCAATCCATCAATGAATTCTTCAACCATCAACTTCCCTGCCTACTGTCTACCTGTTATACAGCCCTGACAAAAACCCTGGCTGTTCTTCTTTGTGGCTAAATCCTAGCTGCTGGATTCTGCTGGACATAATCACATACATTTATAAGCTGGAATCACCCATAAATATGATGTCCCATTTCAACTTGACTCCAAGGTTATGTCTTATCAACCCACTTTAACCTATTTTACTCCCCACAGATCTTCACATGCTTCGCCTTGTGATTCACTGTCAGCAAATAATGTTACCCTAACTTACCAAACAAGAGATTAAAACGTCAGTGATATCTCATTCAATTCTGCCATCAAACCCATCAACTTGTTGCACCTAAACACCTCCTTTTCTCTTTCCCTTCTATTATTACAACAGACAATAATGTCCCTCTTCCTGTCTTTGCTCTACACTGCCTCTCCTCTATACTTCCAAGACCAGAGAACTCTTCTTCCACTGATTTTCACTTTTCCTAATACTGTTGTACCTTTTCTCTTCTATTCCTCATGTCAGTTTAGTATAGAATACATACATCATTTATATGAAACATACAGAGTACTGGCATGTGGATTCTTGAGATTACAAAAAGCACTGTGCTTATCATAACCACAATGACTTTGTCCACTGGACACTTCTATTTTCTTACCTTTAGTAATTTCTGGCAGTTTTGCTCACTCTCCCCTTGACATCTTAGCTTCTTTGGCATCACACTATCCTGGTTTTCCTTCTACTTCCCCAGCCTCTTTTTTTAAGTCTCCTCTGCGGGATCCTCTTCTGTTGCAAGGTCTTTAAATGACTTTCCTTAGATATTGATACTAGGTCCTCTTCTTGGCCTACATGCTATTATGAGGTAATCACAATCATTGCCATTGTTTTTGCTACCATATGTAAGCTGACAAATCTTTATCTCCAGCCCAATTCTAAGTTTCAGACCCATACATCAAAATCAACAGGGTGTCTTCATTCGAATGCTCTAAGGTACTTCTAACTCACATCTGAAACTGAACATCCAATGTCATGTCCTCTGCAGCCCTCTATCCCACCTGTACCACACAAAGTTCCTTCTCTAGATTTCCCTGTCTCAGTACTGTCATTATCATAGACCTAACTAGTCAACTCAGAAAACTGTACGTCACTGCAAACTTCACTCCCCTACCATTTCCCCATATCCAGTAAGGTACTAGATCAAGTACTGTCCATTCTACCTCCTAAATAACTCTCAAATGTTTCCACTTCTCTCTATTTCCATTGATACTTTCCAATACAGGCCACTATCATCTCACCTAGAATGTTTTGATGGCTTCTGAAATGATTGTTCAGCTTCTAGTATTGCCCCCAACACCATAGTTTATTCAGCATACTATAGCCAGAATAATCTTTGTAAAATGGAAATCTGGCCACAAGATTCTTTCACTGAAATACCCAACTTCTTAGTATAAGAATGTTCTTAGTATAAGGGAGCTTCATTCTAGTCTTCAGTCTCATTTGTAGTCATTCTCCTTTTGAACTCTAACCTTTAATCACACTGAAATTCTTTACGTTTAGTGGGGGGCAAGCTCATAGCACAAACTCTTTACAATCATCTGGCTAACAGCTACTCATCCTTCAGGTTGTGACTTAGACAGACATCACACCTTCCTTGATCCACCATTACCACAGTTGGATTCTCTACCAATGTACTCACTGTACAACTGTTAATTCCTCTAGGAAAGCACTTACCATTCTCTACCTTCATTGATCATTTACTTTTCTCTGCTGGGTACCCCCAAATCTGGCTACTAACCATAAACACCATGGTATCTGGGACTATATTTATCTTTTTCAATGTTTTATTTCCAGCACTTAGAACAATGCCTAGTACACGCAAGGCACTTAAATATTTACTGAATGACAAAAAATAAACTTTAAAAGTGTTTTAAACTTAAGCTGCCACTACTACAGGTTACTGGTTCTATCATATTTCATATAAAAAATAAACAAAATTTGCTATATACCATGTTAGTAAGTTTAAGAAACCAGGTATCAAGAATACTATGTACACAAAATGTTCACTAAGAATTATGTGTATTAAACATGTGTATTAAATGTAAGCAAACTACATGTAGTATATGCTCCCAAATTATGGCCACAAATTTCTTAGAAAAGTAATAATTTATTTCCTTAGCTTTCCCTTTGCCAAGTGATTACTGCTGTGCATTAAGTCACTAATTCTTAATTATCATAACTTGACATTTATTTGCCAGAAAACTCTCTGCCTATTTGGTTTTATGCAAATTCTGAGATCAGTTATATTTAAAAGAAAACATGGCATAAGTGAATTTTAGGAGAAACTTCAAAGGAAGAGAGGTCAAAGAGAACAGAGGATAAAAAAGGAGAGTATATTAACTTTTGAAACCCTAAAAGGAGAAAATTCAAGTGCTAGAATTATCAGGGACAATAAAACAGAGTTCATACATTACAACTTAAGATAGGAAAGAGAAAGACATATGGAGGAAAGAGGCATTAAGCAATTATTAATTAACTTAAGTGAAGGTACTCAAACTGATAAAACAACGCAGTTTGTTCATTCATCATTTACTAAGCAGTGCCCATGTGCCAAGCACCAGGTATACATACAGTTTCAACACAATTCCTGCCCTCATAAAGCTCACATTTGAGACAAGGAGACAAAAAATAAACAAGGAAACAATATAGGATTATATGTTGTTGAGTGCTCTGAATGAATCAAAAATAATGTCAGAAAAACGGCACGTGTGAAGGCCCAAAGTTTAGAGCTGGCTTAGCATATCTGAGCAAGACCAGACAGACAAGAAGA
This sequence comes from Piliocolobus tephrosceles, assembly GCF_002776525.5. NCBI lineage: Eukaryota > Metazoa > Chordata > Mammalia > Primates > Cercopithecidae > Piliocolobus > Piliocolobus tephrosceles. The sequence continues at coordinate 150,364,714 of NC_045435.1, read as the reverse complement.
CAGCCATGCACATCACAGTCAACAGTCTGGATTTTATTGTTAATATAATGGGAAGTCACTAAAGAGTTGTAAGCCAGGGAAGAAAGTAAAAAGATTTTTTCATCTCTAAGATGACTCCAGCTAATTAGCCCCGAATAGGGTTTACAGTACTTCAGACACCATTTTTATACTTTAGCCAGATATCTAGATATCTTCAGCAGAACAAACCCATCTTTTAATCAAATTTAAATCCACCTCTACTATATGGAAAACAACACTAAAGATCATGACAGGACAGCACCACCTTATTATATCGACATCAGTCAACTATTATAAATTACCAATTTCTTCATTAATAAAGCCAGGACATACTCTTCTAGTTCTAAAACATGTCATTGTAATGGAAAGAAAGGAATACTCAGGAAAAAAAACAAAATTACAGGAAGCAAAACGGAATTGGCAGGATTCTGAACGTCTTGGATTTTTTTAAGTTGCCAAATATTTTATGAATGACAATAGAAAGAAAGCTGTGAAACAGATAGTATATAAAAAGGCAAAGAAAGGTTAGGTAATTATTTAAATATATAAAAGCTATGAAGTAAGAAGGTGAATACTGTGACATACAAAATTTAAGTTAAAAACTTTAGCAATGTTTAACAAAATGCCATTCTCAAAAGAGACCTGATATGGTTTGGATGTACGTCCCTTCCAAATCTCATGTTGAAAGGTGACTCCCAGTGTTGGAGGAAGGTCCTGGTAGGAGGTGAATGCATCAGGGGCTGACCCTCATGAATGGTTTTGCACCATCCTCTTCGTGACAAATGGGTTCTCAGTTCACTTGAGAGATCTAGTTGTTTAAGAGTCTGGGATATCCCCCCTTGTCTCTTACTCCTGAGACATACCTCCTCCTGGTTTGCCTTCTGCCATGATTGTAAGCTTCCTGAGGCCCTTACCAGGAGCAGATACTTGTGTCATGCTTCCTGTACAGTCTGCAGAACCATTAGCCAATTAAAACTATTTTCTTTATAAATTACCCAGCCTCAGGTATTTCTTCACAGTAACATAAGAACAGACTAACAAAGGATCTCCTACAGAAAAATTTCTCTCATCACTGATGACACTCCAATCTCTTATAAGCTTGTGAAAATGATTCCAACAATATTATATAATTAATAGATTACGTATACCTGAATTTTGATATTATCTTAAATTTAAAATTAAGTGATTACTTTTTCATTGTATTGGTCATTAAAGGTTAAGAACAAATAATCATAAATAGTCTAACAAATATTTTTGCTTTTTTGTTTTTAACTAAATTACTAGTAACTTGTCAGTTATTAAACTTTGATCACAGATCTTGAAATTTTAAGTGGTAAATAATGTAAACTAAACTGAATAGGGCACACAGAAAATGTCATATTTTCTATGCTGTTCCCTATTTGGAAAAATAGTTAAAGCAGTTAAAAGTTTAATTCACACAGAAAACATCTCCTAAGACTTTGCATATATATCCATATCCAGATAGTTCTTTTTTCTTCGCTCACCTACTTTTCTCAACCACCCATGAAAATAAGCCAATGATACATAGTTTGTTCTCTCCATTCCTATTATCAGGCTGTTTTTTCTAATCCTATCCAAAATTCTCAGAATCATTTAACAGTACTATTTCTTTACAAATGTTAAAATCCAGATTTGAGAAATTAAAGACTTAACTTGTTTACTAATAGAACCTATGACAAGAAATGTTTTTAAAAATTACACATGACTTCTACACTGGCAAACCACTGAAGTGAAGTGTTTAAATACTTAGAAAATGAGTCATCCAGTAGTAACAAATTCCCTAAAAATTATGGCAGAAATGTGTAAAAAGCTTCAAAATACTTGAAGAAAGCCCTGGTAAAACATATATTGAAATAAACAAACATAATAGAAAGGTGATGATTTTCTTCAAATATGACAACCTCATTAAAATGCAACACACGTTTTTCTGTAAAAAGAAAATCAAAGAAGACGAAATAGATGCTTTATATAAAATATTTACCTATACAATGCACAAAGCCCACTATGGTTAGTAACCTTTATGGCTTTGAAGAACGAGATATTTACATATCTTTCTTTCTGCATGTGTGTGTGCGTATGTGTGTTTTGTATATATTTTTAACAGTTGACAGCTGTTTTAGAGCATACAGAGATGCCAAGCTGAATGAGGGTCTTGATTACTTCAAGATTAGCTATCTAAAGTTTCTATTCATTTTAAGTGTTGTTAGTTGGAAGAGTCATTAGTCACTTCCTTGTCTCATAGAACATCAGCATACATTTACATTGTTAATGAACATTTGGGGTAAATGAATTAATGGCACTTTTAAACATCAATTCAGTCCTAATAACTTAGTATGTCATAGAAATGTTAGGCTAGGATATAAACGAAAAGCCTTTTTAGTAAAGGTAACTACTCATTCCTGTAAACAATAAAGGATAAAATTAATTTAAAATGTTTTTTTAACCAGGTTAAAAAAAAAAAAAACAAAACTCAGTATTTAATGAAATAGACCATATAAAAATTCGCACTTAAAAAACAAACAACGACAACAAAAACTACGTCCTCAAATAACCATAGTAATCAGAAAGAGTATGAAATATTTTGGTGAAACTATTTTATACACTTGACACAAAGACATTTACTTTTAAAACACCCACTTACAGAAGTACTTGCAAAATAATTTGATTTATTTAACTGAATGCTTCTTATGAGTATTACATTTAAGAGAAAATATCACTAGAAAAGGTGTCATGCTCAGCACTGAGATATTAAAATACTGAAATTGAAATGAGCACTATTAATTTTCGTATTATCAAATCTTAAACATAGGTCTTGAGTTCTTATTTAACCAAAAATACAAAAATTAAAAAATTAAACCACAAAAATAAGCTGGAAAAATTCTCTCCCATTTTCATTAAAAACAACAATGGCATTTGTATGTAGGAGGTATTAAAGATGCACAAAAAGCATATACATTCTGCATAAAGTTTGTGTTCTAAAGAAATAGCCATTTTAGGTGGGAGTCAATTCTTTTTGTAAATTCTCAAAACATGAGTTAAAAGCAGACCTTGACATCAGTATAAACAGAAAAAAAAACATTTTTTTGAAGAATGTAACACACATGATTTACTTTGACTAATTTCCTTTTTATAACAGTTTGTCTGTATACTTTGACTAATTTATGTTTAAAATAGATCTTACAATCTTGATACCTGCATTTCACAAGTGAAAACTTACAAGCAGTCACTGAGTCAATGAACTTTATCAAATATTTAGTGAACTACTTAAAAACTAAGGATAAGGCTTCAAGAATTCTTACAAACTCAATTGCTTTCATCTAAGAAATTATATTATTACGATCATTAAGTAAATACTGAGAAAATAATAGAGTTCTGATACATAAACATTTGATACATTGTTATAGGGTAGACCCTGAATACAGTCTACATTTTAACTGTCTACCATTTAATAATTTCAGCATATAGATCTTTAAAAATATAACACAAATTTCAGTTACTTAAAAAAAAAAAAAAAAAGAGGATGAATCAAGTCTTTTATCCTGAAATAATCTCAATCTGCTGAAGGGGGAAAAAATCCCTGAAAAATCCACGCCAAAAATTTAAGATTCTTTAAAAGATGTTTGACCAAGGCCCTTTCGCACTTCAACATTTTTATGCTGAAGTCATTGTTCAGTTTATTATCTTCTTTTAAAGAATGACAGTGTGTTAAACATTTGGCTAATGCTTCTGTGGATAACTGAAAGCTGGCTTGTTGAAGTATTCATTAGTGTCAAGGGTGCTCTGCACATATCCAGAATAACATACTTAACATTGGCCGGCTCAGCTTCATGAAGAGAATTACACACATAAGGTGGACACAGCTAACTGAGGGCCCTCTGCTAGGTTTACCAGTACCCTACCTGCAAACAGTATTGGCATACAAAACTCACCTCCAGACTTGTTAGAGTAACTGGACAAGGGGTCAATGCCTACTTCTTGTTCTTCTGGCTGCAGAGGATGTCTAGTTTCAGATAAGGAATGATACATTGTGGGAACTGGACAATGTCACCAAAAGTAACTACCTGGGAGGTGAAAAAATACAGAGAAAAATAATAAATTCTTTTTCTGCTATGACTGCGAATAAATATAAGACTGAAATGATTAAATGAACATTATAGACATTAACAAGTTTTTCCCAGCCTCCAGGGACTTTACCTCACATTGGTAGGCTTATGCAAAGAAGGGGAAAAGGTAACACAAAATTTTCATTTCAAAAATTTCTCAAAAATCTGAGCATTATTTATAATCTTTATCTCAATTTTGAAACATATTTATTTTCAATAAATATGCTAAATTCTAAAGACAATACTCTCACATTTATAGCATCCTTTTGTTTTACAGCCAAAATAATAAACATTCACAATAGAAACTTTCAAAATACAGAAAATATAGCAAATTAAAATCAATCATTCATGATAGTATTAGCTAGAAATATTAGTGTTAACATTTCAGTGTATTACACATGTACTTCCTGTCTTTATTCTGGGCATTTAAAATACATATGGTTTTAATATGATCCATAACATGCTAAACATACTTATTATGTAATCTGTGAATACTTCAAATTCAGTATTTTCCTCCCCAGTTTAAAAAAAAATAATTGTGTGCCTATAATTTCTAATGATTCCTAGCATTCTACATATAGTCAGCACAATTTATGTAACCAATTCCTTATGTAGTAAACAAGATGTTTTCAGTTGTTAAGATTTTGGCAAATTGTGCTCTATAAAGGTTTGCACCTAATAGAACAATTCATTTCCCCTTGATTCTCATTAACAATGGGTGTTTCCTCTTTGATTTTTTGAACCAATGTGATAGTCAAATTTTGTATTGTATTGGCTTTATAACTACTGAGATATTGTTTCTGTGACATTTGTTTATTGTCTTTTGTTAATGGAGTTAATTGTTATGACTGTCTTCATGATTTCTGAACATGCTTTAAGTAGTAAGGGTATTAAACCTTGGTTATATGATACATATATTTTTCTCAAAGTGTATCTGTCTTTCAGTTGTGTGACATTTTTGTGACATAGGTAACTTTTTATGTGCTCAAATATATCTGTATCTCCGGTATAATATCCACCTCTGGTGTTATACTTACAAGATTTTATAAAAAACTACCTATATTTCCTTTTGTCATATTGAAAGTTTTCCCTCTCAATTCTCACTTATATAAATTATTCCATATTGAACAAATTTTGTTTTAAATTACTTTCAACTTCCAAGGTATACTATTTGTAAATTTTATATGTCCATAAGATGCAAATTATCTTCCCAAATCATAACTCTTTCAAAAAATAAACCAAGTTCACCAATTTTCATGCAAAATAATGTAAGTAACATAATCTTTTAGATTTCAGGAGCAGCAAGGACATGAGAGGAAGAGGAAATAATAAGAGTAAAAAGAAGTGGTAAAAGCAAGTCCAAACAAAATGAGTGTCTAATTTTATAGGATATGGTCTTCACCTATGGAGCAAAAGCTCCAGAGATGCTCATGAATACAGAAATTCTTGATGACCTTTTACCAAAACAAAATGCCCCTCTATTCTATTTACTTTCTGTCTAAAACCATCACCTTGTAAAATACTCATATACATGTTCTAATTTTTATCAGAAGTCTCCAAAACCCTCTACATCCACACAATCACAGTCAGATGTTAATAAAACCTATCCCCCTGGAATTGTGGCTAAAACAATACAAGCAGAGGATTAAGGAAAACAAAGAACTTTGGTAGCTAACATGCAGTAAGAATATCTAAAGCCATAAATCTTAAATCCATAAATCTAGACAGTTGTCAGTATTTGCTTATGTGTGACAATCAATAAGCATATACTGAGCACGTGCTATACAGAAGAAACTCTGGAGAAAATAATCTAGTAGAGGACAGCAAAATGTAGATGAACAGTTAGAGTATAACACAAAGTTTGATAAATTCTGTTGAACAAATAAATAAATTCAGAACCAAAGTCCTCTGCTATGCAGCAGTCACCAAATTCAAGTATCTACTGAGGTCAGGCAAAAAGCATTATTATTTATAGTTAACATTTATGCACAATGAATATATGCCAAAAACTAGTCTAAATGTTTCATGTACACTCATTTCATCCTCCTTAAAACCCAATTTATCTTGTCAATTTTATTTTCATTTTACCATAGAGAAACTGAGGTACGGAGAGAGTAAGTAATTTGTCTAGAATCACACAAGGAGTAAGTATTAAAGCCAAAATTGAAGTCATCTTGTTTGGTTCTAGAGCTCACATTCTTTCTCCTACATTAATTTGGCTCTAAATAAGTCAGTGTGACAAAAAGACCAGTTGTTAAAAAAAGGGGTATAAAAAGATGCAGCCTACGAATAATTAGAACACCCTTTACTCTGCTTCAGCTTTTTCAAGACAAGCTAGAAATCCAGAATTTTATGTGAAATCTGCTAATATGTAAGTGTTAGCAAATAATTCAAATTAAAAGAAAAATACTGGGTAGAACAGATTAAACACTTTTCAAAAAATTTTTTGGCCCATGGGCAACTATTTTAATGTAAGATTCATATTGTCCATATATTCTGATATACTCTTAAAAATATAAAAGCAAACATTTGAGAATGTGTATTTCAAGTTAACTGCTAGATTCCTTAAATTTTCTTTAATATCCTAAACCATGTTTTCATAATATCAGTAGCTGAATTTCTTATTTTTACAGTACACTTTCACTGTTACAGGTTTCACATACCTAAGATAAATAAATAAATGACTTTTGTGTATTTTAAACTACATTAAAAATAGACAAGTGACAAGCAAGGTGCTATCAAAGTTTATTTTTAAAAGGAGTATTTTTAAAACCCTCATCTTTACATTGTTAGAAGAAAATACTCTACCACACAATGATATTTATACATTCATTTAAGGTGCTAAAAAATACCTAAGGTCTTTTTGACTCCTTAGAGAAAGTTCAAGAAGTCATTTAGTTAATTAAGCTTGAATTATAATTCTTTAGAACTTAACAAGTGTATAGTAATATCCAATAACCAGAAAACAAAATCAACCAAATACCCCAGTCTACAACCATTCTATATAATCAGGCATCCATTATATCCTAATTTATTATGCCTATAGATTGAAAATGAACCACTGAAATGTTTTTATAATTAAATAAAGGAAACCAGCTGACTAGTAATAATGAGTTATTTTCAAGCAATCTGTTGAAGAAAACGTGTGGATAATGTTAGTAGTTTTCTTTTAATTGCGGATTTAAATAACCTAATTCAAAAGTAACTGATTAAGAAGTTGCTGCTTTCATTTTTTTATCGTTTTGTTTTAAAGAGCTATTTTAGCATTCTTGAATCCAAAAAAGCAACTTAAATGTGTTGGTTACTGCTATTGGGATCACCTTGTGAAATCATAACATAATGTTGTTTTTAAATATGAAATCATTTTCCTAAGAATTTCCCTATTTGTGTTTCATAAACATTCCAGTAAGAGAAAATGATTGATTACAAAGCAGAATATCAAAAGTCTTTAATAAATCTGTCTATTTTAATATTTATGAATAAATTTTTACCTGTAAATATCAGACTATACAAAATTAAGGGATTTTATTTAGTCTAAAAATTTTTAAACAATCACTGTTAAAGTCAAAACAGCATAAACATAACACTTACAATGGTTCATTAGATCTCTAAATTGGATCACAAACTTCAACTTCTATCCTTGACATGCCTTACTTTTCTTACATAGAAGCAAGATACATACAGAAAAAAGGATATAAAGGCCAAAAACATGCCTCTTAGTAGATGACTACTTAAATCCATAATTGATAGATTTTAGTTCTCTTAAATGATATCTTCCTGTGCCTAGAATTTCTCTGGCTAATAAAAATGATGATGATGCCTAAGAATTATTTTAAATAAACAAAAGCAATCTAATTTTTCTGACTGAGAAAGCATAGTAATATACCTTCCACGATCTGGTAAAGGCCCTCTCCTTCCTTTGTTAAACTTACCATAAACAACAATTTTTCCTATTCACGTGAGTTCAAAATTCCAAAAAGTCATAAACTAATTTTACAATACGGTTTTAGTGCTATCTTGGGCACAGGAGTTCACAAATAGGCTAAAATTCCCATTTAAAATCCAAGACTACTCTTTAAGATAGTTGTACTGGTTTCACAAGTATAGAGGTTAGAGTTTTAAACCTTAAAAGTGATCTGTCTGAAAGAAAAGACTTCTTTTGCAAATACTTAATTTTTAATAAAAGGGTAAGAGTTCAGCACTAAAGCTTAGAAGGCAGTTTTAAAGTACACTTAAAAAATCAAAGCAGTATTTTTCATGTAAAAAAAAATCAATATAGGCCAGGCGCGGTGGCTCACGTCTATAATCCCAGCACTTTGGGAGGCCGAGGCAGGCAGACCACGAGGTCAGGAGTTCGAGACCAGCCTGGCCAATATGGTGAAACTCCACCTCTACTAAAAATACAAAAATTAGCCGGGCATGGTGGTGCGTGCCTGTAGTCCCAGCTACTCGGGAGGCTGAGGCACAAGAATTGCTGGAACCTGGGAGGCGGAGGTTGAAGTGAGCTGCGATCATGCCACTGCACTCCAGCCTGCACGACAGAGCAAGACTCCATCTCCAAAAAAAAAAAAAAAATCAATCAAACAATACAAGCAGTATCTAAGTGAAAATCTCAAACTATTAGGATTGAACAGATAAAATAATAAGTTAGTTTAATAATATTTTCTCTTTTAAAATGGTATCACATGAATAGAACCTCTAGAAAAGGAATTTATTCTGTCTGAATATGAAATCCTATATATTTCAGCTTATATTCTCTCTTTAACTGTTTCTAATACTTAGGCACAGAATTAGCATTCTGAACTGTGTCACTCTAAAGACATTCATATTCAGAAAAGCTCATATAAGCATACTTCATTCATTTAAATTCTTGACTGATGGTAAACCTAAAAGTCAAACACTGAAATGATATGATATACTTTACATAAAGATTTCTTCTATAAGAAAACTACACCGAAGAGCTTAAATGGACTACTTTCAGAGTCTATTATAAAAGGGAAGAAGGATGCAGCATAAGTATGAGTTCTAGGTAGCATGTATTTACCATGATAGGTATTTAACCAGAAATACGACATTTGGGGTATAAAAGCAAACTTCTCTGGTAGAAGCTACATTTTCACAATTAAGAGACAGGGTAACTGAATATCTTGTTTTTTAAAAAAAATTTTTATTTAGAAATTTTGGTAGCTAAAGGTAAATTTAATGATTGGAAGTAACGATGTTCTAAAGTCTTTACTATAAGGGCAGAAAGGAGAAGAGAAGAAAGGAAAAGAAAAAAGAGGGAAAGAAAACAAAGAAAGAGAAAGAATAAAGTTTTATTTTTAAATTCTGTCAATCTTTAATGCAAGAGGGTTACACTGGACTTTAAGTTAATTAAGTATTAAAATCAATCATCTGAAAGTCTTAATATTTAATATTGTTAGATTGTATATCAAAGTAGTTTTATTATTTATTTACTCCAAACCTTTCCAGAATACTTCATTTGACAACAGGGGGTCTGTTTCTCACAAGATAAATGCATTTACAATGCCAAATAAATTATATATAAAAGCATTTGTCTTAATACATGTCATTCAATATTAAACATCACCCCTTGGTAAAACCCTGAAACCTTAACTCATTTTTACCAACCACACAATTTTACTATCCAAGTATTTTCTAAGAAATAGGTATAAGACTACAATAAGGGTCAACATATAAGAACAATGATCAAAAAACATCAAAACAGATTGAATTCTTATAATTTTCATGCCATCAGCAAAAGCTGTTTAGGGCAAACAATTCACTGTAAATTAAAATACTAGACTCATAAACAATATACATAATGAGAAATATGCATAACATGAGAGGTTCACAGGTAGAATTAAATATTTTATATTACAAACTAAGAATGTATTTTGCCTTTCAATATTAAAATGCTATAAAGTCATGAGAAAGTGACACTCGTGACCACATAAACCAAGAGAAAACTAAGCACTATAAGAGTTGAACTGCCTAACAGAAAGCTCTCCACAGTGTATTCTCATATGGTTTCAGAGATCTCCTGAGCAGATGCTAAAGATGCAGAGACTGGGGAATTAGCTTGGCCTAGTGAACAAAACCAAACCTTTTATTATTATGTAGCCATATGAAAACACTTTCAATTCTTGCTGTTCCTATTTTATATATTGATATATTTTTATATATCCTATTTTATATAGATACTACCTCTAGCCATCAAACGATTCAACCTGGTTTTCATAAAATCAAGCTTAATACAACATACAATTAGGAATTAAGGAAAAATAAAATTTGAAAAGAAAACAGAAATCATAATTTGGTGAATTATATTAAACTGATTATAATTAAAAATATGAAAAAGGAACAAATGGCTACTCTTCATACAAACATCAAATCAAATCATTTTGTCCAAAAAAAACCAACGAACAAAAATCTCTCCTTGGTGCAAACGTGGAGAGGCCAGGGCTACGTTCAGGAACACCTCACCAATTGTGGGGAAATCCTTCTGAAAGTCCATATGAATCTGTTATTTATCCCTTGGTTTTTAGTAAGTAGTAGGACTGAGAAACCTAAGGAAGTTTTAGCACTTAAAGATAGCCCTTTTGATTAAATACTAACAACAGCAGCAAACACATAGCACTTCTTGGGAAGCAAAGCTGTTTAAACCACTATACATATTAACTCATTTAAACCTTACAACAATTCTATGAAGTAGATACTATAACACCTTTTACAGATAAGGAAACCACAAAGAAGTTATGTGACTTATTTAAGGTCACACGGCAAAGCCACCTCAAATGACAACAATCACTTAATAAGTGGCCTAACAAAAATTAAGCCAAGAATTGTAGGGTAGTTTCCTTTGTTAACTATAATGTAATACCAAATAATTCAGTATACTTTCCTTGCATGTGAACTGTTTCGAAATGTGATATCGAGATATTGAGATAAACAGATCCTTAATAGTTTTAAGGTGTACGCATCTTGTACAGATCACCATCTCAGAGTAAATGCATTACCTAGTAAGGAAAGCAAGTAATAAGTAAGCTGTGGATACAGCATAAATCACATATTCCTCAGCAAAATCACAACTTATGAACAAATCATACTTGATCTTTGGAATCATTATCAAACAGCCAAAACTGCAGTTGGGGATTTAAAATCATTATTTAAGTCCCCAAATGCTGTAAATTCATATTTGCACCAGTCACTTCAGTACCAAGTGACATCACTGAGCGAAGATCAGCAGCTAAGAAGCATCACCCAGTCCTTGCTAGCCAAAGTAGCTTACATAAAAACATTTCCACATTCCTCCATTCAGTTTTATGTATCTCTTTTCCTCCTGAGGAGGCCTTTTCTCTTCACTTTTCTAAATCCTGTACATAATTCCAACACTCAACTTTTCCTTTAGGGACCAGCACTAGAAGTAATTTCTCCCTGCTCTTCCACAGCAGTATTTCCCCTGCTCTGATGTGCCTCTGGGCTTGGCAGAAACATACTTTTTTATTAGAATAAGGTTTTTTTTAATGGTTCCCCTCTATTTATAGCAAGTGCTAATTTGTTTAGGATAATCTGTGGCCAAAAGATTTCCTCCTTACATAAATTTATTTAAAGAAAGAAAGAATTCATGAAAGGAAAAATATTAAATAAATTATAATAAAGCAGTAGGCATAGGTAAAATCCTTAAGGTGTTATATAATAAATGATGTTTTGAAAATAATGTTATAGCAGAAATTGTCATTCACCAACTTTATTAAGCATTCCTTGATATATCACTTCTATTGTTTACATAAACTGTTACCCTTATCATAAGTAGTTCTTAGCTTATTTAGCTTATCATACCTTTTTGTAAATGCAAACTATGTATTCCTTGAGGGCAGAGAAAGTATTTTTCATTCCTTTGTACCCCGATAATATGAAGATATTATCCTAATAGGAATAAAACCTATTCATTAATTCATCAAAAACACCCAACACAATTATAAATGTGGTTCACGCTACTGGTAAACTAAACATCGCTCTGGGAAGTGCTTACTTATCTCCTCTTCAAGAGGTCCCAAATTCAGGGTAATGCCTAACTCTCAGAGTCCATTCTCCCTTCTCCCTCAATATGCTCTGGCTACATAAGTCTTCCTTCTATTCCTTAAAACGAAAATACAGCTTATTGTCTCTTTAGGTCTTTGCACATCCCCATTTCCTCTTCTGGGAACACTCTGCTCTTCATATCATTCAGGTTATCTGCCCAAATTCAAGCCAGCACAGAAATCTTTTCCTAGAACATATCTAATCCATTGGCAAATCTTGTCAGTTCTACCTTCAATATAAAATCCAGAATCAAAACCATTCTTTACAAACAACCACCTTGATCTAGGTCACACTCATTAGGCCCAGAAAAAGGTAGGAAACAGTCATCTTTAACTTTACCCTCTGCCTAGAAACCCTCACCTTTCTTGCTGTAGGTAACATGAAATCTGTGTATTTTACTCAACTTCTGAAATGTGCTTTTTTAGCAAGACCATCCAGTTATAGGAAAAAGAAGCCACTTGTCATGTTGAGCTGGACTAAAAGGTTAGTTCATAAACACACTCGTAAGGTGGGTGAGAACTGTCATAAGTCCTTGTGTTTCATTTAAAAGTTTTAACTTCAAGAAATTTCTGAGAAGCAAGTAAACATTATTGTTATACAATATGCAAGCTTTACAAAGTTAACCATCCATAAATAAATAATAAAAGAACCACATACAGGTCAATGATGAGAATGTGTCATAAGGCAATGATTAATCAAATTAATAATATTCATGAAAAAAGTTAACCACTGGAATTTCCAACTATCCTTCCATACATTATTAAAAAATAGTTTTTTGATTATAAAAGTAGAGTTTGAAAGTATTTCAGAATAACATCTCGCTTATATTTGACATAAAGTAGACATTACCTTGTGGCTAATCTTTTAAGTCAATTTTATTAAAAATATATACATACAAATACAAACATGATATACTATATAACTAATTCTACATTTACTCTTTTCTTATTTTGAAAGATGTTTTTATTTTTACCTCAGTTATCTTCTCTTCAGAAGACATTAAATTCTAGATAAAAGATGATGTTACAGAAAAAAGAAATTATATGTATTTCTAAATTTCATATAACACCTATCTCATGACTGTTACAAGGATGAAATAAAGCATATGGGATCATATATCAAAAGCTGCAGTGTACTATGGTTCATTGTCATTCCTAGCAATAATAATAAACATTAAAAATTATTCATAAGACAGCAGATGCATTACTTGTTACACATTTTTAAGATTATATTGATCTCAGCTAAATAAAAACAGTAGATTAGGAACAGACTTCTAGTATGTTGTAGGAATAGGTATGGATTATACTGTTTGAGATAAAAGATCTGAGTTTTCCATCATATTTTTTTTTAAACTATGCAATAAGACCTAAAACAGTCACTTAACAAATATATACTGAGCACCTACTATAGCCAACGACTACAGCATTGATCCTCATATCAAATGCAAACTCAGTAGGCAGTGAGCTTAATATTATATATTACTTGGTGAAAATCAGCACCATGATAGGGACAGGGGGCAGAAAAATTCTAAGCAGAAAAAGGTGGGTAACCCCGCCTTCAAGCCAAAATACCTGAAACCTACAGCCCAAAGTGAGAACTTCTATCCCTGTTTTCCCACTCGAATGTTGCCTTTTCCTAAACTACCCGTAGCCCACCCTGTCTCTCCATCCTGTGCCTATAATACAGGACACCCAAGACTCAGTCAGCACAGAGAAGAAAGTAGCTATGTGGAGGACTGTGACTGAACATGGAAGAGAAGTGGCTTGACTTGAAAGGGACAGCTTTACAGAGGGACAGCTTGCGTAACTTTGGAAAAGAATCCAGCTGAAGATGGCCAGAATTCAGGGGAAGATTACCTACCCAACCCATCTCCTTTCCAGTTCCCCTTCCCACTGAGAGCCACTTTCATCAGCAATAAAATCCCCCCACATTTACCATCCTTCAATTCATTCACGCAACCTCATTTTTCCTGGATTCTGGACAAGAGCTCGGGAGCCACAAGTGCAGATACGAAAGGCTGTCACACTAATTCTTTGCCCTTCCTGGCAGAGGGCAGCCGCCTCATGTAAAAAGGCAGAGAGCCCACTGAGCTGTTAACACTTAAGCCAAAGGGCAGAGCTAAAAGAACAAAGTAACATGCCCTCTGGGGCTTTAGAGGTCACAGGCAGACCCACCTAGACACTGCTGTGGGGCCCAAAGTTTGCTCCTACTGGAGACCAGAAGTGCTCGCTCTGGATCCCGCACTTGCTCACCTGCGTGCTCCCTCCCGTGAGGGGTGGAACTCAGCAGGTCCAAGTGAGTAGAGATGGACCCCCACGGGCAATGAAGCAGACCACTGATTCCAGCACTTGTGCACTCCAGTTTCCACCTCGTCTGCTCGCAGGCTCCCTCCCACAAGGAGATGAAAGCAGAGGGCTGTGTAAATGAGTACCACAAAGGAGTCAAGCAAATATCCTGCTTCAGAAAGAGCATTCTTGGGGGAGAAAACATTGTGTACAAGGGCTCAGGAAGAGGCAGTGCATGCACATTTCATGTAAAGTGTGTAAGGAGTCAAGTTCAGCAGGGTTGATATTCAAGCTTAAGAAGCAGAAAAGGACTGTACAAGGCATGGCGTATAGACCTTCTCAAGATTCAGAGCTTTTTCCTAATGTCAATGGAAACTACTTTTAAGTAAAGGAGGGCATACTTCTCCACATTTAAATTTTCTTCGACTATACCAAATTACACACCTCAGCACTTCCATATATGCGGCTCCTCTGCAAAGCACTACTGTTCTTACCTTCTTCGCTTAACCAACTACTGGCCCTTAAGATAACAGCTCAAAAGTACTCTTCCTCAACCTGCCTTCTCCCAATTTGATTCAGATGCCCACTTACCTTATGCCTAACTCTACCCTAACATTAACCATTCTTTAGTATAATGGTTGATTTTCCACTGACTTCCATTGTGAGGATAGGGGACCTGTTTTATTAATCTATACTCTAAATTACTAGCACCCCAGAACTTGCAAAAATCATTTATTCAATGAAATCAACAAAAACAAAAAGACACGCTTCAGTATAATTCCCAGATATGAGGACTAATTGAGCTATACTTGTTCTACACAGAAGCACACAAATTGAAATGATTTAGGAGAACCTTGTAGTATGTCGTAGGAATAGATATGGATTATACTGTTTGAGATAAAAGATCTGAGTTTTCCATATTTTTTTTAAAACTATGTCATAAATAAGACCTAAAACAGTCACTTAACAAATATATACTGAGCACCTACTATAGCCAACGACTACAGCACTGATCCTCATATCAAATGCAAACTCAATAGGCAGTGAGCTTAATATTATATACTACTTGGTGAAAATTAGCACCATGATACTACATGTTACAATGACATTGAAATGTAGTAATTACTTTCAACCACAACTTTGGACATTCTCAAATCACATAACAAACTACATTACTTAGAACGTTTTCTTTTCCACAAAATCAAAATCCTTTTTGAAATGTCAGCCTTGAACATCATAAAATTATACAAAATGATGAGGAAACAGGCTTATAGTGCATATAAATATGAAAGCATATTAGCCT
Source organism: Piliocolobus tephrosceles (assembly GCF_002776525.5). Lineage (NCBI taxonomy): Eukaryota > Metazoa > Chordata > Mammalia > Primates > Cercopithecidae > Piliocolobus > Piliocolobus tephrosceles. Next base: position 150,348,899 of record NC_045435.1, on the reverse strand, counting down.
GCATTTAATTACCAGTTCAAACAACAACCTGATCTAACCTTTGACAAGTAAAATAAATATTCTGAATAATTTGACTAAAGCAAACATTTGCTGTTAATGCTAGCTAATTATAGTAAGAGCTGGAAAGATAAGAGGAAGAGAGATGACGAAGAGAAAGGAAGAGAAAGGGAGATGAAATTTTTTAATTAAGGTTGAGATCTGCAATTATTCATTGAAACATGATTTTTTTCAATGAATTTAATTCACAGAAAAGGGCAAACTCAGTAGAACACAGTTTCTTTATAAATACTCAGATAAAGAAACATTTCAGTTTATTAACTTATTTTTTTCAGTCAGTAAAAAAGTATTCATCTACCAAGGGAACAGGAAAACAAGTTATAGAATTAGGGTACAATCAATCTCTCTCTCAAAGTTTAGTTAAGAAAAAGACCAGGAAATGGGTTGTCAGATAAATAAATATAAGTAAATAATAAAATACAGATGCCCAATTAAATGTAAATTTCAGAAAAACAAACATTTAAGACACACTAAAAAGTATTCATTATTTATTAAAATCAAATTTAATAAGGAGTTCTATATTTTATCTAACAACTCTGCCAGTAGACAGATAATGGCAAGTATTCATGGGAAAATATGTGGCATGACCGCTGTAGGAGCTCCAGGATTAAGAGACATCTCAAAGGGCAAGGCCCCCAAAAGAATTCACCCAAAGGCAGGAAAAACATGCTTCTTCCAGAGCTGTCATGATCGCTACTGGAAAAAACTAAAATGTGTGATTCAAAAATGCACTGATCCAGTTCCACAGAATCTTGTTTTTCAATTACCCCGAAAAAAGGAGGTACAAATAAACAAATTCCTTAGTGGAAACCATCAGCTACCATACGGCAGAAAAATGAAACATTCTGACAAGAATACAAGAGCTGCTGAGTAGAAAAAGAGCGTATAAGACTGTCTCGCTCTGTAGCCTAGGCTGGAGTGCAGTGGCGCGACCTCTGGCTCACTGCAAGCTCCACCTCCCGGGTTCATGCCATTCTCTTGCCTCAGCCTCCCGAGTAGCTGAGACTACAGGTGCCCGCCACCACGCCCGGCTAAGTTTTTTGTATTTTTAGTAGAGACGGCGTTTCACTGTGTTAGCCAGGATGGTCTCAATCTCCTGACCTTGTGATCCGCCCATCTTGGCCTCCCAAAGTGCTGGGATTACAGGCTTGAGCCACCGTGCCCAGCCCCAAGACTACTCTTAAACAGTTTTGAGACTACAGCTGACCCTTGAACAACATGGGTTTGAATTGCACTGGTCCATGTGGATTTTCTTCTGCATATACCTCTCCTGAGACAGCAGGACCAAAACCCCTCCGCTTCCACCTCCTCCTCAGCCTACTCAGTGTGACGGCAACAAGGATAAAGACGTTTATGATGATCTACTTCCGCTTAATGAATAGTAAATATATTTTCTCTTCCTTAGGATATTCTTAGTAACATTTCCTTTTCTCTAACTTTATTGTAAGAATACAGTATAATACATATAACATACAAAACGTGTTAATCAACTGTTTATGTCATTGGTAAGGCTTCTGGTCAACAGTAGGCTATCAGTAGCAAAGCATTTGGGAAGTCAAAAGTTATATATGGATTTTTGACTGCATACGGGTCAGCACCCCTAACTTCCATGCTGCTCACTGCATTATCTTTATCAGTGAAGAACGTAAGTGCATAATTTAGGGGGAGAAATCCAAAGAAAATGTGAACTTTGTTAATTTGTTGAGACTAATATAAAATATTAACTCTTTCACTCATGAATTAACATAACATTTGAACTCTTGTATTAATGGTAATAATTATACATGATACTGCACAAGAATCTAAGGTATGATCATCTCTGAATGGGACCATAAATTTTGAAAACATTCAATAATGCAAAATGTGAAGAAAATATGTTGTAGTCCATATTAAATGGCCAATTTAATTGATTAGTAACTTCAAAAATGATGAGCTTACTTGCTGATGGAGTAGAAACCTATTAACTTGGATACACAAGCCAAGAACTCTCAGCATAAATATGCAAATGTTCCAATTGTAGTAGAAGACTATCATTATTTACAGAGGTAAGAAAAATTCCAATTTCCCAAACATATAAATATATACAGACTTTATGAAATTGATATAAGAAATGATAGTCACTTAAAATATTAAAATATTATTAAATGATGAACTTGAGTATCATTGGAAAGTGATCTGACTTGGGCATTTCTCTCAGAATCCACGTTGATTGCAATGGTTCCATTTTTTCATAAAGGACATTTGTGCACATGTAAATTTCTGTTCATATGTGTTCTAACACCAAAACTGTTTAGGTTGTCCATGCAAGAAATCTGACACATATTAAAATGTCTTTATAAGCCCTCAAAATGGGAATAAAACTATTTCAATTTCATTTTCATAAGAGGGAAAGATTAAAGCACTGATAAGGTGAAAAAAAGGATACAGGAGAAAGAGGTAATTATAAAAGAATGCAATACATAGTGCTCACATAATATCTTGAAGTCAGAAAAAATAAAGGCTCTATGGTGATTGTCAAAGAATGTTTCAAGACATCACAGAATACTAAAAAACAAAACAATTCTATAAACTCTACATAGAACAGATACAGGCCAGAAAGGGTATATGAAAAGAAGTAATTAACAAACTGAATAAACTGGACTACAGAGGAACTACACAAACCCTGTCCCAACTCCCAGGGAATTTTATTAGCAAAAATATACACCTCCTTTTCCATTGTATACAATTAGGTAAAAGAGAGTAGCATACTATGTCCAAAATTTCATTGAATACCATAATAAAATGTCTAAAAGCTAAGTCCATTAGAGTTCTATAATTCTCACCATCCTAATTTACATGAAATCATTGCACAAATAATTTTTAGAATTTTGAAATCTATGTGTAACCTTCAGTAAACAATTGAAAGTAAACGACAAAATGTCATGCCATGCTTTGTCATATGTGGAACAATGATGCAGTTCAATTATATTTATTGAACAAACTAGCATCATTTGTCTTTCTCTGTGCTAAGAACTGTTTGGAGTAGTGATGATTACTAATACTTTACTTAATGCTTACTAAATGCTAGACACTGTGTTTTATGTATATTATTATCCCATTTAATCTTCTCAGCAATCCTATCAAACAGGAATCATTATTACCCCCATTTCACATAGGTGGCAATTGAGGCTAGCAGGTTAATGATTTCATCCCAAGGTCACATACTAAGTGGCTGGAAATTGAAGTGAACCTCCTTCAGAAACTCATTTTAAGATATCCTACTGCTTTCTCACTATGTACAATGGCATAGGGGAAAGGAACATCAGGGAATAGAGATAAGGAGAGAAGCAACATGCCCTGGGAGGTAGAACACAAAAAATATACAGACCACACAATGAAAAGTAGAATGTCACAGCAAAGAAGATGTATTAAAAGGAACTCTAACTCTGAAAGGTCAAGGGGTAAATACAAGGGTCTAAAAAGACTTCATGGAGAAGGGAATATCTAGGACAGACTTGGAAGAAATAGTATTTCAAGAGGCAGAGATGGATGGAGAGAGCTGACCAGAGGTCAACTCAAAAAAGATTGTTCTGAAGCCAGCAAAATGGACAATAAAATAGTAAATACCTATATTTGCAACAGAGAAAGTTGCACTGAGAAAAAGAAGCTGCAAAATGGACACATAAAATTATATGAAATGCACATTAACAATAAAGATTTACATTTAAATAGCAGTTTGCAGTTTACAAAAATTTTCACATATATCCTGCATTCTCAATGACAGTGATATCGTCTCCTAATGGACAAGATTGGTGCATAGAGTGGGTGTGGGGAATCATAGATACTACAATAGTTTATGGTCCTCAAATGGAACATAGTACATAAAGAGCAACATAGTACATCTGTGTATATTTGTGTTATTAAACTTTCGTAGGGGAGGATGACTGGGAGAAGTTTTTCTTTAAAGACTTTTTAGGGGTGCAATGATTTTTTTAAAAGGTTCAGAAACACTGACAAATACTACCTCATTTGATCATCCCAACCATCTAATAAGTAAGCAGGTATCATTTCCTTTTTTAAAAAGCATGAAACAAATAATACAGGAAGATTTAAAGAGATGAATGAAGGAGAAAAACAAGTAGTGCATGGAATGGAATTTTATACATATACACAGCCAATAACATAAAATAATGCGCAACCTCACTCACAGTTAAAGAAATGTCAACTAAAACAATCAGATGTAATTTTTCACCTATCAGATTGCAAAATAAAAAAGGTGGACAATACCCAGTCTTGATAAGAATTTGTAGAAATAGGCATTTTGATACTAATGAACTTGATTTAAAAAGTGCAAGTTTTTAGGAAGGCAATAACTATCAAAATTACTAATGCATTTAACTTTTGAATCAACAGTTCTACCACTAAAAATGTATCCTACTTATATACCTTCTAGCCAAATCTATGCAGAAAGAAGTTGATTATAATACTGAAAAACCATAAGCAATCTAAATGTTCTATAACCCTTGGGTTTATAAATTACGGTAATCAGGCCAGGCACGGTGGCTTACAGCTATAATCCTTGTCCTATGTAACACATATGGACAGAAGTTTACATGTGCACACATCCTTGGGAGGCCAAGGCTGATAGTTCACCTGAGGTAAGGAGTTCAAGACCAGCCTGGTCAACATGGTGAAACCCCATCTCTACTAAAAATACAAAAAAAAAAAAAAAAAAACTACAAAAAAAAAAAATCAGCCAGATGTGGTGACAGGCAGGCACCTGTAATCCTAGCTAACAGGGAGGCTGAGGCAGGAGAATCCCTTGAACCTGGGAGGGAGGTTGCAGTGAGCCGAGATTACTCCATTGTACTCCAGTCTGGGTGACAAGCGAAACCCAATCTCAATAAACAAATAAATACGTATATACATAAAGATAATCCAGAAATGGAATAATAGGTAGGAATTAAAAATCTAAATGCTCTGATGCAAAAAAAAAAAAATGTACACAGCATACTGAAATCAACAATGCTACCTGTATGACCCCATTATTTTATAAAAATATGCAAATGTAATTTTGCTATGCATTAAAATTTCTGGACATACAAGAAACGAACAAAGCAGGAGGAAGAATAATTCTCCAACTGTACACATAAGTGCACACTTTTAAAATTGGATGTGAGGACTGTTTTTTTTTTTTTTTAGAGATAGAGTTTCACTCTTGTTGCCCAGACTGGAGTGTAATGGCGTGATCTCGGCTCACTGCAACCTCCACCCCCCAGGTTCAAGCAATTCTCCTGCCTCAGCCTCCCAAGTAGCTGGGATTACAGGCACCCACCACCACACCCGGCTAATGTTTTGTAATTTTAGTAGAGATGGGGGTTTCCCCATGTTGGCCGGTCTGGTCTCGAACTCCTGACCTCAGATGATCCACCTGCCTCGGCCTCCCAAAGTGCTGGGATTACAGGCGTGAGTCACCACACTCAGCCAAGGATGTATCCTTCAAAAACATTTAATTATAAAAATGTTAAAATGATTTGCTCCAGTTCTTACAATTGTGAAGCAAAACTATGAATAAAATTCCATTCTTTTGGCTCAAAATCCATTGTTTCTTATCACATTACTTTATAAAGCTACTGTTCAGAAAAAAATCGTATTGGTGATTAAATATGGTAATGTCTATGGTTCCATAATACCTACTGAAGCATAAATGCCCCTGTAAGTTCTCAAAATGTCTTTCATGATCTACCCACTCCTGTGTTCCCAATCTTCCCTTCCATGTCTTTTTAGTTTCTAAAAAGCATTCAGTGTTTTCCTACCTCTCTATTTTCTTAAATAACAAATCTTGGTCAAGAAATCCTCTCCCAACCAATTCCTCTTTCTAAAACACTTTATTACTTCTTTTTTAAACCGATCTATTCTCATGACCTGGCATATAATAATAAATATTGCTGAATGAATGAAAATATATCCATCAGAACAGATTCTGCTAATCACTTTGTAAAGTTAATCTCAAATGCTCCATTCTCTGAAATGCTTCCTAACTTCTTTTCATTCAGTGAAATTGTTAAATTGAATAATTTCAGGAAGGGAGTCATATTTCTCCTTGTAACGGGGAAAAGTAAACAAAACAGGAGGTTTCTTTCTTCCGAGAGAATAAAAGGGAAGGAATACCCTTGAGAAGAGAAAAACCCTAGAATGTATCAGCAACCATTAATTTTTTCCATCACCATGCTTATTTCTATAAAAGAAAATTTCCAGAATCAATTTATTCATTTATTATTTTTTTTTTTAAAGAGACAGGAAATCTCTCTGTCACATTCATAGCTTACTGCACTCTCCAACTCCTAGACTCAAGTAATCTTCCAGCCTTAGTCTCCCAAGTAGCTGGGACTACAGATGAGTGTCACCATGCTCAGTTAAATTTTTTTATTATTTTTGGTAGAGATGATGTTTCCCTATTTTGCCCAGGCTGATCTCAAACTCCTGGCCTCAAGCAATCCTCCTCCCAACATGAGCCACAACGCTTGGACCAGAATCTACTGCTATTGACACTGATGATTTAAGTCAACATTATCTAGGCTCAAATTGAGGAACTGTCCTAACTATCTGACATTAGACAAATTAGCTAAACTGTGTCTCAGTTTCCTCACATGTAAAATGGTGAATACTCAATTCACAGGTTTTGTGAAGACTATATTAATATCCCTGAAGTATTCAGAATATCTGACATATACATAGTAAGCATTCAATAAATATTAACTATAATTATTATTGCCATCACCAACACACTGTCACTACTCTAGTGAATATATTTACACAGTAAGGTCAGTATAAAATCAAAGACAGGATTGCACCTACAGTTGAAAACACTGGAACCTTTGAGTGATCCAAAAGATTTGTTCACAACCTTATACATTATAATTAGATATTCCATGCTGTTTTCTCAACATGTCTGTAGAGGAAGGAAAGAAGGTAGTAAGCAGAAATTGAGGAAATCCAGGGCTGCACAAATATAATATACATTCAACTTAATCCTCCCATGTGCCAGAAGCTAGTGTAGAAGATAAGCATTTAGTGGTGAATAAATAACTTGCTGCCCCCAGAAAATACACATTCTAGGAAAAGACAATAAGACAAGGATAAAGAGTTCACGTATCAAGTAGCAACACATGTTATGAAGAAAATGTAAAGAGGCCTAGGGGATAGAGAAAGATGGGATATGGCTGAAAGCTTACTTGGGAGCTGGGAGCTTATCTGAGAAAGTGTAGTCTTAGGAAGCACCTCTGAAGTGGCGATATTTGAATAAAGTGAGGGAACAAGCCACATGATAAACCTGGAGGAAGAGCATGCTGCAAACAGCAAATGTAGACGACCATAAACTGGGAAATAGCTTGGAAGTCTGGAAATACTGGGAGAAAAAGAAGGAGAAACAGAAGAGAGGCTCGGTCACTTCCATCCTTTCAGGCCATGGAAGGACTTTCATACTCAGTGGCATGGAAAGCCATTGGGAGCTTTTGAGCAAGGATGTGACATGATATGATGTATTCTTTAGAAAGATCACAAATGGTTCAACTGATGAAAAGCACTGACTACTTGCCCATCTACTCAGCCCCTTCTTCAGAAAAGAGCGCTTCCTCAGAAAGGTTAAGAATAAAGGCAAATATTTAGCATTCCTGAAAATCATATTAGACTATGGTATATGAGAAAGTGCAAAATAACATAAAAAGCAACCACTATAGAAACCTGAAACAAGATCAGTAAAAAAAGAAACCAAACAAGTTAGTAAAAGAAGGTAAACCAAGTAACATAAAAGGGCATCTAGCCAGATGACAATCTTCAAGATGCTTCTCATATTTTTGGAGAAATAAAAACATCAGCACAAAATAAAAACATAAGACGAGATAATCATATAATAATATGCAATACTAAATGTAATTTGATTTTATATTTGTATACACAAACCTTATATTCTGTTTTCTTTTTCATATATTCATTGTTACGTTCGGGCCCCTGCTATAGGTTTGAATGTTGTATCCCCTCCTAAATTCCTGTTGAAATTTAATCCCCAATGCAACAGTATTGGGTTTTTAGAGGGGTTGGGAGGGGTGGCTGAGACAAGGTCTCACTCTGTCACCCAGGCCAGAGTGCAGTGGCATGATCATGGCTCACTGCAGCCTCAACGTACAGAGCTCAAGCGATCTGCCCACCTTAGCCTCCCAAAGTGCTGAGACTATAGCCCCCAATGCAGCAGTATTAAAAACTAGGGCCTTCAGGAGGTGATTTCGCCATGAGGACTTCACCCTAATGCATACAGTTAATGCTTATTAAAAGGGCTGGAGGGAACTAGCTAGGTCCTTTTTGCCCTTCCATCCCTTTCACCATGTGAGGATACAATATTAATCCCTTAGGAGAATGCAGTAACAAGGTACCATCTTGGAAACAGAGACCAGCCCTCACCAGATACTGAACCTGCTCCCATCTTGATCTTGCACTTCCTAGCTTCCAGAATTGTGAAAGAAAAAAAAATCTCTGCTCTTTGTAAACTATCCAGTCTCTGGCATTTAGCCACACCAGCACAAATGGAGTATGACAACTCCTTATACAAAATTATATCATACTTTTTGTTCTACTCCTCCTTCACCCCTCTATTGTCCACTTGGGCAGATCTATAGAGAAAGGCAGATAAAAGGGACTCATTTATGCACTATCCTCTTAATATATACTCTAGTAAGCACCCAAAGCCAGAAAAAGACAGAATTAAGCAGTATAGTATTTTGTGGAAAAGCCAGGTAGTTACTCAGTCCATGATGATTAACAAAACAAGTGGAAACAAATATTTGAAAATACATTAAATTTCAAGCAAGAAAATGCTAGCTCAAAACATTACAAACAAAAAAATTGTTCACCTCCTCAGTCTATATGTCTTTTAGTTTCGAACTCTAAGACATACTAGACATTTCAACTTATGTCTCTTCTGTCCTTCTCCAACTACCCTAATTTAAGCTAGCATCATCTGGATTGGTCTTGAAGCCTCTGGACAAGAGCTACCAGAATCCCTCTCTTGCTCCCCTTAATCTCCTCAATAAAGATCACTGCAGTTAAATTGATTTTTAAAGCAGTAAATCTGATCATATCACTCTCCCTATGGAAAATCCTTTGATGAGTGACTACTCACAGGCTGAAATTTCTAAGAGAATCTACAAGCCCCTGCATGACCCTTGGCCACCAACCTGGCTCAGTCACTACTGTCCCTGAGCTTTCTGGGCTCCAACCATACTATCTGTAAACTCTGCAACACAGTTCATTCCAGCCTCAGAGCCTTTACAAAAGTTTCTTGCTCAGCTTGCAAAATCTCTGTCCCAATTTGCCTGGGGAACAAAACATAAATTTCACTTCCTTTTGTGAGGTCTTGTTGGACACTGCCCGCCACCACTAGATTAGTTCTCTCCCTTACTTGACTTCTGGGTAGGCCCTATCTTTCCATCATTGTACTTATCACAATCATATATGTAAGAGAAAGGGTGGGGGAAGGGAGCATGATGGAAGCAAGGGTGTTTACATATATACACATATGTGTATTTTAAAGGTTTACTGCCCCCCTGAATTCATGAGGGCAAGGAAAATGCCTAGCACAGTGCTGGCACAATGAAGGCATTATTATTATTATTATTATTTATTTTTTTTTGAGACAGAGTCTCGCGCTGTTGGCCAGGCTGGAGTGCAGTGGCACAATCTTGGCTCACTGCAACCTCCGTCTCCCGGGCTCAAGCAATCCTCCTCCCTCAGTCTCCCGAGTGGCTGGGATTACAAGCATGTGCCACGGCATTATTAATATTTGTGGGAAAAAAGTGAGATAAAATTGGACGCAGCACATCAGGATGCCACAATGACATGTCATAAATCAAGATGTCTCAGATAACGGGTTAACTACACATTTTTATTTTTAATGACTCTGGTTTGATTCTAAAAATAGGTAAAAACAGGCTGGGCACGGTGCCTCACGTCTGTAATCCCAGCACTTTGGGAGGCCGATGCAGGTGGATCACCTAAGGTCAGGAGTCCGAGATCAGTCTGGCCAACATGGTGAAACTCCATCTCTACTAAAAATACAAAAATTAGTCAGGCATGGTGGCACATGCCTGTAATCCCAGCTACTTGGAAAGCTGAGGGAAGAGAATCACTTGAAGAAACCCAGAAGCCAGAGGTTGCAGTGAGCCGAGATCATGCCACTGCATTCCAGTATGGGCGACAGAGCAAGACTTCATCTCAAAAAAAAAAAAAAAAATGGTAAAAACTGATCCAACCTAAAATGCATAATTCAATAGCAACAAGTATACAAAGTACACAAAGATACACCTAGATTGAAAATATCAGTGGGGTCTGGGGGGTGCCTACAACTAAATTCATCAGCAAAATGAGGGTAATTAGAGCTCATTTCTCTCTGTTTAGAGGGAGTGACCATAATTTAGATTTAAGTGACAAGAAAGGAAATACAATATTTTTAAAGGAGTAAATATGGAAAGACTTAACCCTTTCTCTCACAGACTCTTCATTCTCTCACTCTACAAGGCATTCCTGCATATTACTAAATTAGACATAAAATGCCACATATTAGCCAAAGCTTTTACTTATATTTTCTTGAAAATTAAGTCAACAAAAATTTGATCACACCACTGCATTCCAGCCTGAGCAACATAAGATCCTGTCTCACACATACACATACACACACACACACACACACACACTCTCTTCCAATTATTTACCTAAATTATTAAATATTCTCAGCTATAACTTTCTTATTTGGGAGTGAATTCCTTTTCTACAATCCAATAATCCTAAATTTATTTCCTCATACAATTAAAAGATAAACTAAGATAGAGTGCTACTTTATTTGACCATTTAATGCCAATATATAAAGAAAATAAAAATACCCAAGCTTGTTACTCAATTAAAACATATTAATTTCATTAATCACATTTAAAAATCTTAGTTTGCTTCCTTGAGGAACTGCCAACTACTGAAGTTCATGAGCTTCTACACTAGTATATGGCATATCAAATCCTAATATGGGGGAATGGAAGGAGAAGATGAACATGTGAATGAGCTGGGGAAAGAAAATATTGGTACCAACTCAAACAATCACTGCTTTATGAAGAAAAAAGACAAAGCAAACTCTAGGTCTCTGATTAAAAACACTACCTTCCTAAAAACTATTTTAGTCAGAAACTGCTGGTGATAAGATTGGATTGGATAAATTCATTAACAGAGTCAGTATATAATAGATTTTATGAATTGTCAAAAGGTCTTTAGCACTTACCAGCCTGTTCAGCTGCGAATGTGAATTACAAAAGACAACCTTTAGTTAGCTCTAACAATCCTGCTGGATTTGGGTTTCTTTTAGTATTATGTTATTCTACTTTTGCTTCTGAAATGAAGTACTAATCAGACAAATCTGTAACCCTAGGAAGTCAGTGTCTGTTTCTTTCTCCTTCATTCTCTACATACTTACACAGACACACCTATCATTCAGATAGATAGATAGATAGATAGATAGATAGATAGATAGATAGATAGA